>NW_024870935.1:4747500-4900000 GCF_019054845.1 Dipodomys spectabilis
AAGCCAGAAGTGGCGCTGTGGCTCAAGTGGTAGAGCACTCGCCTTGAGCTGAAGAGCTGAGGGACAGCGCCCAGGCCCAGAGTTCAGGCCCCACGACCA
Organism: Dipodomys spectabilis; assembly: GCF_019054845.1. Classification (NCBI taxonomy): domain Eukaryota; kingdom Metazoa; phylum Chordata; class Mammalia; order Rodentia; family Heteromyidae; genus Dipodomys; species Dipodomys spectabilis. The sequence continues at coordinate 4,747,600 of NW_024870935.1, forward strand.
ACAACAAAATTAAAATAAATAAATAAATAAAAGTATACTCAATGGATCCCATTTTTTTTTTATCATTTTGCTTTGAGTTTTGATAATACTCTTGCTATTCATTCTACTAGCTGTGGCTTTAAACATGTGCTATATAGGATTATGAATTTGTGGGTCTCTGATTGAGAATTTTATCAGGTAGAAATATGGGGCACAGATTAAAAGTAAAATTCCTTACAGAGTATGCACGGTCAGAAAGCTCTGACTTTCAATTTAGATGTTTGTTCCAATATTGATTTTGTATTGCAACTCTAGAAATAAATCCTGATTTAGAGTTGACAGCATAATGCTTTAAATATATTAGATTGTTTTAGCTCTGACAGGTGGTTTTTTTGTTGTTGTTATTGTTGTTACTTGTTTTGGTGTGTAACAATATTGCCTAGAGTGTAATCTCTTTAGACTACTAGTGTTTAAGAGGAGAATGAAAAGCCTGTGGCTCTGTCCCGCCATTTGAGTGAGAAATCTCATCCGCTGGTTCTGTTCTGATTTATATTCATGTAAGAGGACCCCTATATCTCTCTTTTTTCCCTGCTGTACCTATATTTCACACGAGGTCAGAGGAGCACGTTAAGAATTCTTTCAAAATTACATCTAGAGGTTGGGGATTTAGCTCAGTGGAAAAGCGATTGCCTGGCAAATGCTGGGCCCTGAGTTCGGTCCTCAGCTCTGGGAAAACAAAACAAATTGCATCTAGAAAACTGGGACAGTTTTCTTACCTAATCACAAAGGTAGACAATTGGGGACAACAGGAAAGGTTTGTCTGGAAGTTACTAAACATTTTTTCACCACTCTGAGCCAGGATTGGGTTTCTCATTCATGTATAGCAATCGCAACAAGAACTTCCCGAGTATTTTCTGCCAGGATGAATAAGATGAGGACAGCTGAAGAGAGCGCTGGCCTTGGACACTGGATGCGCCTTCATTCACTCAACAGACGCGTACTGGGCCTGCGTGGAGCGGCTGCTCACCGCCCTAGGTTATTTGGTAAACAGACAATCCTAACAAAATCTGCTACATGCTAGGCCTTGTAATGCTGCAGGGGTCATGAAACTGAATATGATTTAAAATCAGAAAGCAGCCCCAGAGAATTGCATTCAATAATTCAGTGTCTCTTTTATTTCAGTTGGTACCTTTCAAACCTTTCCCTTCCTTCCTTCCTTCCTTCCTTCCTTCCCTCCCTCCTTCCTTCCTTCCTTCCTTCCTTCCTTCCTTCCTTCCTTCCTTCCCTCCCTCCTTCCCTCCTTCCTTCCATCCTTCCTTCCTTCCTTCCTTCCCTCCCTCCCTCCCTCCTTCCCTCCCTCTTTCCTTCCTTCCTTCCTTCCCTCCTTCCTTCCTTCCTTCCTTCCTTCCTTCCTTCCTTCCTTCCTTCCTTCCCTCCCTCCCTCCTTCCCTCCTTCCTTCCATCCTTCCTTCCCTCCCTCCCTCCCTTCTTCCCTCCCTCTTTCTTTCCTTCCTTCCTTCCTTCCTTCCTGCCTTCCTTCCTTCCTTCCTTCCTGCCTTCCTTCCTTCCTTCCTTCCTTCCTTCCTTCCTTCCTTTCTGCCTTCCTGCCTTCCTTCCTTCCTTCCTTCCCTCCCTCCTTCCCTCCTTCCTTCCATCCTTCCTTCCTTCCTTCCTTCCTTCCTTCCTTCCTGCCTTCCTTCCTTCCTTCCTTCCCTCCCTCCTTCCCTCCTTCCTTCCATCCTTCCTTCCTTCCTTCCTTCCCTCCCTCCCTCCCTCCTTCCCTCCCTCTTTCCTTCCTTCCTTCCTTCCTTCCTTCCTTCCTTCCTTCCTTCCTTCCTTCCTTCCTTCCTTCCTTCCCTCCTTCCTTCCCTCCTTCCTTCCCTCCTGCCTTCCCTCCTGCCTTCCCTCCTTCCTTCCCTCCTGCCTTCCTTCCTGCCTTCCTTCCTTCCTTCCTTCCTGCCTTCCTTCCTGCCTTCCTTCCTTCCTTCCTTCCCTCCTTCCTTCCCTCCTTCCTTCCTGCCTTCCTTCCTTCCTGCCTTCCTTCCTGCCTTCCTTCCTTCCTTCCTTCCTTCCTTCCTTCCTTCCTTCCCTCCTTCCTTCCCTCCTGCCTTCCTTCCTTCCTTCCTTCCTTCCTTACTTCCTTCCTTCCTTCCTTCCTTCCTTCCTGCCTTCCTTCCTTCCTTCCTTCCTTCCTTCCTTCCTTCCTTCCTTCCTTCCCTCCTTTCTTCCAGTTGTTTGTCCCCCTTCTTCCTTCTCCCTTTTCTTCTTCCTCCTTCCTTCCCCCCCCCCTCAGCTTGTGATTTGGACTTATGACCTAGAGTATGCTAGGCAAGCACTCTACCACTTGAACCACACCGTCAAGCCTTTCTCAGATAGGGCTGGAATACCTTTGCCAGGCTTTATGATTCTTTTGCCTCTGTCTCCAGAGTAGCTGGGATTACAGGCGTGCACCTCCATACTTGATCCCAATGTCTTTATTTCACATCACTCTATACTTAGTAGTTCTATTTTTAATGTCTTTTATAGCATTCGGTGCCACTAAAAAGTGTTAAAATTAGAGTGCCGTTTGTTTTACTCACCCCCTTTTCCTTTCTATAGTTTAGAATCAACTCCATTAAGGATAAGAAGTGATAGAGGAGAGTAGCGTGGTTATATGTGCTGACTAAGAATAAAATGAACCTCAAAGTGAAGAGAGAGCAAAGCAGGATTGCAATCTGAGAAACCACAGATTGTAGCAGTCAATTTTTAAAGACAGGGTCTTGCTGTGTAGTCCAGGCCGGGCTTGAACTCATGATTCTTACTCAGCCTCCTGAGTTACTGGAGATTACAAGTGCACACCAGCCTACCAGCCTTTATCCGGCAATATTTTTTTTTTATAGAAAACGTACCCCAAGATTTGTTTCACAAAATAGCAGAGAAAATTCACATCTCTTCAGGGATCATCTAACAAGAATGACTGGACACCTCTGGAGACTTTTCTAGAAGGTTGTTTAGTAGGAGGAGGGAAAGAGCAGGAGAGGGTGGAGGAGGGGAGGGGGGACAGCAAGGCAGGGGTGGTAGGTTGGATTGAATGGGACATGGGGGCCTTTGGAGAGGGGCTGGCAAGAAGAGAGAATGTTCCAGGCTCAAGGGAACTTCAAGGACAAAGACGAAGATGCTTAAGTTGGACAGCTGGTCATGAAGTCCCAAAGAGGACTCAGGAGGAGGAATCTGGAGATTCCGAGTAGCAGAGCTCACCCAGAGAGAGGTAGACCGGCGAGAGAGGTGTTTGGTGGGAGGTCAGAAGGAACGCTGTGGCAATACGATGACAGGAAGGGACATCAGGACACGGCGGTAGCATCCCATGGTGATGGACGGTGGTCAGTTGGGGTTGTTACCAATGCAACAGATGCTATAGGTCTTTTCTGGGGGTCAGGGTTGGGGGAGGAACCTGGGTACAATTTGACGCACAGAAAAGTTATGTCCAGGTATAAAGTTGCGAATTTGTCACACTTTTCTGAGTCATGTTGGCAATACTGTTTTGTTTCTTTGGAAGCAAGGTCTGTGGTCCCAGCTGGTCTGGAGTTCATATCTCATATCCTCCCAGAGGCAGGGATTACAGGCATGCACCATGATACTATCTTGGCCCTCCTTCTTAATAATGGTTATTTTTTTTCTTTTGGTTTGTTTGTTTTATGTTTTATGGATCTTTCAAAGATAGCCGAACAAGACCATCCATTAGAACTTAATGCTTTAGAGGGTTTGGAAAGCAGAGGGGAAAATAAGCTCATATTCATTTTAAAGAAGAGAGTCAACCTGGCATTTTGATATAAATAGAGACCAATTTAGACAAGAGACATAAGGAGAAATCTGGAAGTCTCTTTCAAGATGTGATCATTTATCCATGTGTGAATATCATTGCATGTAAAAAGCTTTATTGGATGGAAGACTTAATACTGTGTGCCGAGGTTAGCAAATGTGGAATTCAATTTGATCAAGTTCCTAATCCAGATATACAGTGATCCTAAATACAAATGTCAATGAAAAGGGCTTCGTGTATTTTTGGCTCTTAACGTTTGATTGTCAGACAATATGGTGTTTTTACTTGACTGTAGGATTTCAGAATTTTTAGCCCCAGTATTGTTTTTCTCAAGCCTAACCAGCGGTGGTGGTTATTCTGAAAACCGTAGTGCCTCTTTAAAAGGATTCACATTGTGAATTGTGAAGCTCTGCTTTGTTTTCTACAAAAAAAAAAAAAAAAACCCAACAACAACAAATGAACACATTTCCCATTTAAATAGTGTGGTCTTAGCTGTCTGCCCTTTGAATAAATTCTGGCGGAAGTGTCTGATGCACATGTATTTATCTTACAGCTTGACAAATGGAATTAATGCCAAAGTGTGAAGCCATTACTATAGAGAGGAATCGAGGTCTTACAAATACATTTGCTATTTCGCTTTCTCGTGCGGGTGGTGTGCATCAGAGCCCGGCTCATGATAATTCTCAGAAGCTGAGTGAGCCGTGCGGTGGATGTAGGGGTGAAATGTGTCTGGCCCCGTCATCTAAGCCCAAGCAGCCGGACTTGGCCATACGGTGGTAATGTCGGAAGACTACAGATAGGCGATGGATGGATAGCAAGACCCCAAAGGAAGAACCTGTCAGTCAGTACGATTGAGAGCTGGAAACAGCTCACATGACCCCATGCTTTACCCTCTGCAGCCAGAACCAGCCAGGACTCAGTCCATGCCTTCTCTTGGTGACGGTGATGTATGGGCATCTTTGTGGAGGAGGCATCAGATGCTGGAGCTAAGTTCAGACCCTCACAGCCATCCTCAGAATGCCTGCGGGCAGAGCAGAGCAGCAATGGCTCTGTACCTAGGAGAAGTCAGCGCTCCTACCTTCGTGGAAAGAGGAAAGGGTGGGAACTCCTTGCAAGATCCTTCCTTTCCTGCCTCTGGGCTCTCTAGTCCTTTTCCTAGCCACCTCTTCGCCTCCTCCTCCTCCTCCCTCTCCATTTCCAAGGTGGCTCAAGCCTCTCTTAGCCCACAAAGATGGCGGTGCCGTGGGTGATACCGAACTCAAAAGAACGGTAGCTAATCAGCCCTGTTGATTTAGTATTGATTTATTATCAGAAAGAAGTTTCAGGGAAAGCCTGGACATTCCATTTTGGTGGGTTGAGATCCTAAGCTCTTTTTTTTTCCCTCTGTTTTTGTTCCCTCACTGAATCTGTTGCAGAGTTTCCTTATGGATTAGCTGGGTTTGGTCTTCTTGCTTTTCTCCAATTATTCTGTATCCTAAGGAGAGTGGCTTTAGTCATTTATGCCTCCAGAAAACCCACAAGACCTAGACCACAGCGTTGGGAAAAGCAGATGCATAGTAAATACTCCCGTTGAATTTTATCCTACATAGGCTCTAGCCATCTTTTGAATTACACAGGATTGAGAGGCTCTGGCTCAAGTGGCAGGGCTCTTGCCTAAGAAGCACAGGTCCCTGAGTTCAAATCCCGCTACCTTCAACAGAAATGTTAGAGAGCTCTGTCCCTTCCGTGTAAAGCCCAGCCAATCTAATGACTGCAGACAGAAGCTTTCCTGAATGCTTTGTATTTAAAGCCACTGCTGCTCCTTGGCAAATAAAAGTGGCATTATCCCCGAGGATGTTTTTAAACGGAAACACTAGAATGATGAAAGTAGGTATTATCTACCTATCCAAAGTTATTTTCTACTGGGTGTCCTTCCTTAAAAATATTCAAATTTTCTAAAGCTACAGCTTCAGATTATCTAAATCCACAGAACCCAAAGTAACAATTTTATTTGGGGCTGACATTTTCTCTTTAGGTTTCCTATTAGAAAAAAAAAAAAAAAAGATGTCCATAAGAAAGTCACTGAATATAAGAAAAGACCTTCTATTTCTAGTTCTTTCTAGAATGCACTGATGCCTTTTTTTTTTTTAGCTTCTCTTGGCTGGGAATTTAGCCTTAACAATGGAATTCATGATGCTGTATATGTTCCTTGCTCCGGTGTCGTATGCATCTGGGATAGCCTTGGTAATTACAATATATTTAAAAATCTCACTTTGGAATTCAGTTGTCCAAAAAGAAGTATTTCTAGGAAAATCATTATCCACTCTGAGCTGCTATCTAACTTACAGTGTTAAAAAAAAATCCCTTGAAATAGATATGAGAGACCTGGAAAAAGAGAATTATAAAACTGATCAAAACCTGTAGTATTTCAAAAGCATCTTCTTTTTATTTTTTTCCTTACCATCTGAGGGCAAAAAAAAAATTGCTTTGGATCAAAGCGGTTATTTTATACATGTTTTATATTTATATAAAACGGGGTGAGGATTTCTGTCCTTCATTGCACGTCCTTGATAAACACACGCGCAGACGTGGCTGGGAAGGGGTGGAGCGGCTCAGGAAGAGAATGCAGACAGGACGTGGCATTCGGTGGCCTTCCTTACTTGTGGGGCCGGTGGGAGCAGCTGGCTGACCACACCGGCTTAGCAGGATTCTGGGGGGAGCAGATGAGAGGCGTGGAGGGGTTCGGCCTGCCTTGGTTCCCGAAATGGCACCAGTTCCTCCGTCCCCAGAAACCTTGCTGGTGAGAGCCACAGGGAGCTCAGTAGCTGTTGCTTCTGACCTTCTGCGTGTCCATTCCCGTAACTTGAGAACCCAACACAGCCTCAGTTTCCCCATCAGGAAGGAACGCTACTTGGCTGCCACTTTACGTAGATGTCCCTATCCGGCCTGTTGAATAATGCATTCCACTTATTAATTCCACTTCAGGTATCAAACACTGACTCAGGGGGGAAAAAAATAACCTTCTCATATGCATTTCTATCGATTCCACTTGCTTTGGAGGGGGGAAATGAAAATACAACATATTTATGCTTAGAGGTTGGTTCATTTGTTTGTTTTAAATCTTGAGTCTTCCCATTGGGAAATGGAAGCAATCTGATTCATCTCAGAGAGGAGATTGTAAGAGCAGCATCACAAACATGGACGGATGAAATGGCCTTTGGACAACACACTCAAAGTCAGAATAGCCTATAACGTAACCAGGGCCAAATCAGTCATCTGAGAGAGAAATAGCGGCTAAGAGGGCATTTTTCCAGACACTTAAGAAAATGGTGGTGGCTCATTTCTGTCCACGGGAGATTGAGATCTGAGGATCGTGGTTCAAAGCCAGCCCAGGCAGAAAAGTCTGGGAGGAAACTTTTCTCCCACAAACCAGCCAAAAGCATGGCTCTGCGGCTCAAGGGGTAAAGACGTCTCCCTTCACAGCCTCAGCCCTGCCCATTACTCTCTTTTCTAGAACTTTCCTGAAGGGAACTGTCTGATTTATCAAGGGCACATAACAAATATCTGCACAGCCAGCTTCCAAAGTAAGTAAAACAACACCCAAATGGGCTTTGTCTGTAGTTCATCGGGAAGCGGGCCTTGTGGCTAGTGTGTGTTTGAGTGTGTGTGTGGGGGGAGGGTGATGTGTGTGTTTTCCTGGACACAGGAAGTATCCAGATCAAACACTTCATGTATGAAGAGCAAATGAACCATCAGATGGTAACTGAGTCTTGTCTTTATCAGGGCCCTGCCTCACGGTCCAGTAGGGCTGCCCGGGCTCTGAGCCTCCCAGCTCAGCGTAGATCCCCTAGGATTGAGTCCGTTACCCAGAGCTGTTTTCCCCTGAGTTCTGGCCATTAAAGGCAGGGCTGGCAGGAGGGGCCAAATCTGCCTGCCTTGCGCTTTCCCTGAGCCTCCAAATCAATTGATTACTTTGGTCCTTAAAGTGGCCAATGGGACATTTCTTCGCCAGAGTGACTTCTCTCCATTTTGAATAGACGGATTTTTTTTAAAACCAATTGTGTGCTCTTCAGAATACCCAATGGAGATCCACACTGGGACTGGCAAACCCCCTTCCCCACCCCCCACCACCCAGCTCCCTTGCAGTCCCAGCGGTCCCCGTGCAGACACTTGAAGGCTGTCCATCACAACCCAGCCGTGGTATTACAGCAGTAACATGACTCCAACTGTTTACTCTGCCAACATCATGGTTTCCTGTTTGTCTTAATGCCCAGCCTCTCTGGAAAAAAGAACAAAACCCTCCTTTGAATGCAGAGTTATTCTATTTCAGAGAATAGCTTGTAGAAAGAAAGAAGAAGAAAGCAAAATTAGCCATTGATCAAGGGCACTCTAGACTGCCACCCTTTCCATTAACGGTTTGATTTGATGCACGCGGAAGGCTTTTCCTCACACATTAGGATAGAACGACCCTGGCAGAAAGCAAAACCCAAGAAAACCGAAACTTGATCTGAAATACAGCACCCTGCCACCTTCTCGATTAGCATTTTAATTTGATGGAAGCTGTATCTTGTCTTAGTCTCCCTCCCAAGAAAGGCTTTCTTGGTGAAGAAGGCCTATCCCTATCAAATCATCCTGGGCTTCCTTAGAGTTCCTTCCTTCCTTCCTTCCTTCCTTCCTTCCTTCCTTCCTTCCTTCCTTCCTTCCTTCCTTCCTTCCTTCCTTCCTTCCTTCCTTCCTTTCATCTGAGCTGCTTTCCTGGTGGCAGTGGGAGGCATTTATCAGAGGCTGCTTTGGAACTGAAGGCTTCTAGCTGCCTGTTAATGGCCAATGGTTGACTTGTTCGAGAATGGAGTAGGTTGTAGGGGGGAAAATGTTTATACAACCATATCGTGGCTTTCACCATATAAAATTAATTTTAAAGTAAATATAAATCAGCAGCCTTTGGAGAAAATGTATCTGTTCTTCTGATGGTACTTGTGGTGGAGTGGGAAAGAGATACCAAAGGAGCCCCTCTTTCAAAAGCAATCATTTGAATGAGACTTTCGGTTGGCTTAAAAGGAAATAGAATGCAAACCAAACAGACGTATTAACTCCTAGGGAGAAAAAGTCATGATTTATTTAAGATGCCACAGATCGGGCTGCACTGTGTTGGGCTCCAGAAATAGAGAAAGAATAACTAGATAAAGAGAGATACGAGGCGTGAGCTGCATGTGCCTATTTGCCTCTGAGCCTGGTTAAGGAAAGCATCCTGTAACCCTGGCTGGTCAGGTCTTCCCCTGGGCTGGGCAGCAGGGCGAGTTCTGGGAGGGGTTCGTGAAGGACCGCTGGGTTCTGGGTCTCCTCATCCCCCACCTCCCCCACCCCCGGTGGACTCCATCCAGAGTCGCTGGCCCATCTCCGTGGTTTGCCGAGTCTCCTCTCTGTTTTCTCCTGGCAGTCTCATAGTTTGAGGTCTCATATTTAAGCCCGAACTCACCTGTGCGTCCCTTCTTCTGCATTCTTCACCAAGGACGTTTTGGCTGGTTCAGGTCATCAGTTAGCCACGGCAAGCAAACTACATGGGTCCGGTCCATCTGAAAGTCAGTGTCTTCCATGATGATCGCCTCAGATCCTCTCCTCTACTCATGACCATCCCATTCAGCATGAATACTCTCTCTCTCTCGTTCTAGATAGATAGATAGATATCAAGGCCTATAGACCTATAGCCATAACTATCTCTGTCTCTCTCTATAGAGAGAGTTGGTTTGTTTGCAGTACAGGGATTTGAACTCAGTGCTGCATACTTACTAGGCGTGTGCTGCTGGTATCATGCCCCTTGTCCTCCCTGCTCTACTTTTTGCCACAAGGTTTTGTTTTTATCCCCGCTCTGGCCCCCAAATAGCCAAGAGGACAGACACACATGACTGTAACAAAGAGTTCATGAGACGGGTTTTCCTGAACTCTTCTGCTCGTGCCAGCCTCAAATGGTGATCCTTCCTGCCTCCACCTCCCAAAAAAGCTAGGACGGCTGCATGAGGAACCACACACGGCCTCACTGTGAGTTTTCGTGTGTCAACACTTAAAAACAATGAGGATCAGAGATGGCGAAAACCGCAATTTTTTTAAAACTATGTATTTTTTATTAACTATTATTTTTTTCATCCTTCTTGGAATTTGCTTCACTGACTCCCTGGTTAGGTTCAGGCTCCCTGTATTTTATTATCTTTTTTTAGATATATTTCTGAGACTTGGTGTTAAAGTTTCCCATTTCAGAAACAAAACAAAACAAAACAAAACCCCATCTCCGGCATGTATATTCCCTAAGACCTTTCTCCACATCAAAGTTATACTTTGAAGCTCCCTCACAGAGCAGCTGCAGCTAGGCAATCTACGACAACAGCAATCATTTATTTGCATTGCTTCATCTGTGGAAAAACATTTTTTTTTGTAAATTTCCATCCTTATTTAAAGAGGTTTTTTAGCGCTTAATTAACGAAAGGGCTGGCTTTCTGTATGCAAATCTCCATCCTCACGGGCCGGGCTGTGCAGGTGGGGTGGGGGGTTGGGAAGCCAATGGACTAATGAGTCTACATTGGCCACATCTCCATTCTCTCAGCATCTCCATCCTAATTTTTATCAGGGGAATCCGGACCGAAAGCAGATCTGTTAAGTGTTCACCACAAACCCAGCCACATGCCTAGCGGGAATCAAACTATTCATTATTTGGAGATTTCTTACTGTAATGCCTTTATATGTAAGGTATACTAATGACCTTTAAAACACACACACACGTTTTTAGAAAAGCAAAGAGCACCTCTCCTACTCAGTAAAGCCTGAGTTCAGGCCTGTGTAGAAGATACTAGCAAAATCATTGTTACTGTGCCATGAATACCCATGGTGGGGGTGGTGGAGGGGGGTGTACCCATTCTAACAAATTATACAAATGATTACATTCTAATCATTGTCCATGGAACACAGCTGTACAAAAAGCATATGCAGATTTTGCTTACACACACTAATCCCAAAAAAATAACCCTTACTTATGCACATTTAAACATTATACTATTAAATATACTCCATGCTATCTTGGAAATATTGTTGTTGGGGGTAAAAAAACTATTGAATATAGGCTTATGTGTAAGTTTCCATTAAGTGTCTATTTCTCAGGTCTCATCAATGGAAATGGCTGGTGTTTGGCTATGTTTGACTTATTAAAACACCCCTTTGGTGTGAGTTGGAGCTCTAGTAAGTGTAATCGCGGTTGATATATTCTCACTAAGTCAGTATTTGGGATGGTTTTCTCCATATTTCTTTGATCAGGAGTTGGAGGAGAGCCCTCTGGAGAGAAACACTGTGGTGTCAACTTTAACCGGCTTTCCCGGTCTGCTCATGGCTCTCTCAGATGCATCTTGCCATGGGAGAACCATCTCATAAAAATCTCTGCCCATTACAGAAGGTTCTAGTGAGAGGCAGGCATGGCGGAGACAGACGAGGAGCCCGGCCGAAGATTAATGGCAGGACCGACTGCAGGCTTAGCTCAGGCAAGGATTTCTAAATGACCAGCTGGACGAGAAAAACTACGATCTGAGGCCACTGGAGTTTATTCTGGGGATAATTAATGGCTCCCCTTTGGTCTGTCTGGCTCCTTTTGTCCACAGCTCGGGTTTCCTACCAGCCAGGATAGCAAGAACAATTGCTCTTTCCCGCCCTTAACTGTAGACCTTGGCCTGAATCTCATCTCTGTCCTAATCCTCCAATTTGTCCCAGGGTGTGATTTGGTCTGTGAGACGCACTTCCTTGGCCATCAGAGGAAATTGTGGGCCTGAGCGTTCATAAAACACACGAGGAAAAGAATGCCTGTGTCTGAGATGAAAGTCTTGAGCTGAGGGTTTTGCCTGTGTAGAGCGGCGGCCTCTGGCTGGTGGAGGGAGACCCTCTTTCTACGGCCCAGAGCTCCTTCACCTCCGGGAGATGTGTGGCCACGGAGGGCTGATGAACCGCAGAAGGTACCTGGGCGCCCACATCAGCTGTAATAACTGCGCTGCTCAGGCTTGTGGGGGAGGGGGTAGTGCTGGGACCTGCAGACTCTTGACAGAAGCTTCTCCACTCTGTCCAGACCATCCTGGCCTACTTGGGGTTGGATCTTCTGTGTGCAGGGATGGTGGAAAGGCAAGGCGTCGCCCCAAATCATCCAAACTTGAGTGTCCTCGAAACTGGTACAGAGAGCTGAAAGTCCTTTGTGGAACTCTTCAGAGATGGCAAATCAGCAGCATCTTAGGACAGGGATGGGCATGATCCATCCAAGCCGGTTTCCGGCTGATGAATATCTTTGCCGTTACCTCTGAAGTTGCAGAAGAATGTCTGGATCATGGGAGGGTGGGGGGCAGCTTGGAAATTCTGTAGCAACCACCCACTGGCTTCCAAAACCACTTGTTCCAGACAACACTTGGTCTAGACACGTCTAGAACACATTCTGGGTATAAGATGGTCCATTTCCACCATCATACCCAGAGGCATGCGATGCTTTTAAAAACACTTATATGCACAAATATATATACACATATATGCAAATATATACAATACATATACACACATGTCTATATACATATGTACCTATACATGTATGTGTTTATATTTGAAAAATATATGAGTATATATGAGTTTCACAGGCTTAGAAGGCTTATACGTACATAATTTATGTATGAAAAGCACAATAATGTATGATAGGATATGGAATAGAATAATCAGAGGACAGAGAGAGGTAGGGTGAGCTTAAGATAGAATATATTGATGGTACCCTCATTGCCTGTATGTGGGTTATAATTCAGGCTTGCTTGACTTGAAAACTCTCTCTCTCTCCATTGTTCTCACTGAGCTACTTCCCAGCTCTTCATTTTGTACTGGAACCTTCACAGCCTGTCTCTTTTTCTCCCCGCTTCCCCCCACTAGCACCCTCAACAGAAGGTTGCCAGGAGACAGGAGACTTGACCACACTGTGTCTGTGAAATGCTAGACAGAGCATCGCCTTCTTCCAAGGGAGGGGCACTGTGCCGATACACACGCACTGCAAAGATTACGTTCTCCCACTGGAGAGACCCGGTCAAGTATGCTACCTTCCCCCTCCCTCCCCCGCCTCCCCCACCCATGCCAGGCAGCAGCTCATAAGGAATCAATGACCAGTTGAGGTTAATGACTCACCACTCAGCTCTAGGCCATCAACTCTCCCAGCACGCCATTAATTCCCTGGAAATGCCCCCACGCCTTGGTGGTTTCTCTTTAATTATGGAAGGCATTAAGGATGGGCAGAGAATCCTCAGTGAAATGAAAAGGCCATTTTTCATCGGTACTCAGTGTGGGTCACCTAAGTCCAGGTAACACTGGGGAAAAGGAAAAAAAAAACACAACACAACCACCTTGGGATTAAGCCCAGGGTGTCCTGAGAAGTCTCATCAATCTCTATTTTCCCCTTTGATCATTGGAATGGAAGGAAGCTACTGAAGGCCATCCCAGGGCCTGGATGAAGTACCTCACCTGTGTTCCTAGAAGGCGTGATTAAACTGTCTGAGGACCAATACCCAAGACTAGGTCAAACCAGAGAGGTCTTTATCTTCACGTCTGGGAGGACTAAGTGCTTGTCTAGGTGGCTTGGTTTTTAACGGAGGCTAGGTAGGATTTCTCCATCCATCCATCCATCCATCCAGTCACCTCTTCTTACTGTTGTTTAAAACAAATCTGTTAAGCATTTCCTTTGGGACAAAACATTGGAACTTTAAGTACATCACTCAAGACAATTATATATATATTATATATAATATATTATATTATATATAATATAATATATATAATATATATTATAAGGCACATGGAAAACTATATATATATAGTTTTCCATGTGCCTTATAATCATTTTTTTCCAATGACTATTACAGATGTAAGCCACTGGCACTTGGTTAATCATTTACCTCTTTTGTAGAGGGTCAGAGGACTGGAGCAAAACATTGTGGGGATCAAGCCAGGGGAGGAGAGAGAGAGAGAAGAGAAATAAGATTGAAGAGGAAGGGAAGCTTCCTTAAATGTTTTCCATTGCTTTGGGAAATGTTATACCTTCATTGCCTCCCGGAGGGGCCTTACACCTCCCAGGTACCCAGTAAATACATGCCGAATGACTGTCACGAGGAAATCGTGATGTGTATGTAAGTGCTATTTTTTCCTCGTGGATAACTGGAGCAAGAATAGGAAATCTGTAATGATTTATTGGCGAGAGTCTCAAGGGCTTAGATTTCTGACCTAGCTTCTAGACTGATAAAATGCTGTTTGAATTATGCTGAAAAATAATGAAGTTTCAAAGAAAAAAAAAACTGATAAAGCCAAGGGGATGTAGATTCTACTTGAGAAGAATTATTGAATGTTTGGTTCCAGAAATGAATGATTTAAAAGGAGAGATTTCCTTTTACTCTTACATTTTTTTTTTTTAAAGTGGTGCCAAATAAAATATCTCAAAATCTAAATAAATTCCCACCTCAACTTTAGGAATGGCTTTTTACAGTGTCTCGACATGAATCTTCGTGACTTTGCTGCATTTGATACCTGAGACCTCACATGGTGGTGAGAGAATAATGAGAGAGAAGTTTAATAAGACTTGATAAGAAGTCCTGCCCTACTGAAGACTTAGATGGGTTAGGATGAAGACAAAGGATTGAAACTGGGAAGTTTATCATCTCCATATCAACTACAAAAAGGGAAGAAAATCTTAAAGATGATTTAACCTTTCACTTGAAGATAGAACATGATTTTTGATTTAGCCAAAGACCATCAATACCCCTACTCCTTACCTCCACCTAAGGGCTTTATGAATCAAATTATAGAGGGGCAGGACTCTCCTCCTTTCTACTTAAACATCCCCTGGTCTCTGTCAGAGATTAAATCCCAGTTTCTCACTGAGTCAGTCCAGGGCTACATATCTATTTAAAGCATTAATGGATAATCAGACTCCTCAGGGAAATTTAATGTGGTTAAATAGTAATAAAGGAACTTTCCAACAGAACATAAACAATACCGTAATAAAGAATATTAAATCATATGTTTTGTCACTGAGCCCATTATAGAACCAATTTAAAATTATAATAAATTTGCATTTGGCACTTGCTAGAGATTGGCAAATTTATTCATGTGAAAAATAGAGAGTATAGATTAAATGTCTTTATATTTCCCCGTTAGGTCTAAAAAAAAATCACTCCTATAAAAAGACACATACACAGATATATGTATCTTTATATATAGCATGCTTATATATAATATACATGTGAGATACACATACATGCATACATATATATCTTCGTTAATGCATTTAACTGATTATACAAGTCTCTTATAATTCAAGTATTTAATACACTTAAAAATTAATGAAGTGACAAAAAAATTAATGAAGCATAGCCAAAAATCCTGATTGGGTTTTCAATGGCTCTTGTTTCTACAGCTGGCCAGAACTTTGTCCTTGAATGTATCTATGAGACACAAAAACACGGGTGATTACAGGCATGTACTTGTATGCACAGCAATGCGATGAAGTTATTCATGTCTCATTTCTATTTGTCTAGGTAAGTCATTGCCTCAAGCCTCTGGGCATGTATACAGAGACATTAATAACACAAGTCTACCTTCTCACAACAGTGTCTGGAAACAACCTGTGTTTTAAGATTCTCTGGTGTACAAACAAGAAGACACTGTAGAATACCAGGGTGCCCAGAGGGCTTGAAATCCATGCAAAACAGACTTTGTTGAAAATGAAACTCAGTGTTGTCCTTGTTACTGTTACATCTGACATTTACTGAAACTTTATGACAATTGTTTTAAAGCTGCACAAGGGTTTCAAGCAAGATATGGGAGCGAAAGTATTACTTCTTAGCAAACTGGAGATAAGAAGAAATAATAAAATAAGAGGAAAAATTCAAATCATGGTCTTGAACAGGAGGATTCTTCCAGTCAACATTTTCAGTGAATCACTATGTTTATTAAGATGTGAAAACAGGGTTTTCCTCAGTCTCAAGATCAAAAGAACTGAATAGTTCTCTAACAGGAAAAGTACAGCATTAACAGAGGAACAACAGAATCTTCTATGATTGCAGTGCATAGTTTATCTACATAATTTATTAATGAAGCTTATCCTTAGAAACAGAATCAAGAGAATAGAGTGGATGATAGATGGATGGATGATGGATGGATGGATGAGTAAGTGGGTGGATCGATGGATGATGGGTAGATAGATGGATAAATAGATGGATGGATGAGTAAATGGATGGATGGATGGATAGGAGGATGGATGGGTGGATGGATGGATAGATGGTGGATGAGTAAATGGATGGGAGGATGGATGGATGGATATATAAGTAAATGGATGGGTGGATGATGGATGGATGGGGATGGATGGATGGGTAGATGATTGATGGATTGGTGGATGGATGGATGGGTGGATGATGGGTGGATAATGGATGGATGGGTGGATAGATGGATGGGTGGATGTTAGAGGGATGGATGGATGATGGATGAGTGGATGTTGGATGGATGGATGCATGATAGATGGGTGGGTGAAAAGGTGGAGTGGATAATAGAGGGGTGAATGGATAGACCCATTTCATCCACATTATTCAGACATTTAATGTATGTGGGCCATACAGAACTTGCACTGTCTTATTCTACTAGTTCAATAAATCTTATCAAGAGAGAGGGATGACTGGCAGGAGGAAAAGTCATCCATTGGTAAAGTAGTAGCAGTTGTTTATTTGGAGGCAAGACTTACCATATTTGGTATTTTTGAAGATGATAGGGTTACTTTGTCTTTGTCTGTGCTTAGACAAAATTGTGAATGGCCTTGTTTTACCTCATGGTATCATGGTCTCAGCATAAACTGGCTTGAGGTTCTTGTTCTGTGAACTGTTATTTTTTGTCTAATGAGAAAGGTACAGTTCTGAGTAGGAAAGTCTTCAGTTAAAAAGAAAAGATTTATCCACATAACAAGATATGGCTCTCTACCTGTTAGGATGGCTAGGAAGCAAGAGGTGATAGTAAGTTTTTGGAGAGGAGAGGATTGAGGAACTGGAATTGCTTATATGCTATTATAGGAATAGAAAGTGCCATCACCAAGATGGAAAATGGGAAATTAAAATTTTCCTCAAAAACTGATCAACAGAGCCGTGGGTCTTTGAAATTCTGCCTCTGGGAATATTCCCAAAAGAATCAGGCACTAGAAGACCTATCTTTATACCCACATCCATTTGGCAACAACGTTCACAATAGTTAAGGTATAAAAACAACCTAAGTTTCTACCATTCAGTGAACGAATAAGGAAACAGGGCATTACAAAGAATGGAATATTTACTCAGCATCAAAAATGAACTCCTTACCAGTGAAGTAGATATGACACTAAGTGAAGTAAGTCAGAGAAAGGCTAATATTGTATGATTGCAGTCGTACAGAGCCTACAACATACGTAGTCAGATTCAAAATGCAAAGAGTAGGAAGGTGGTTGCTTAGAACCCAGAGTTGAAGGGAAAAGGAGAGCTATTGGTCTACAAATCTGAAGGTTCAATGAATACACCAAGAATATGTTCCTGAGGTCTGAGGCAGAATGCTGTGCCCATTAACAATAGTGTCAATACTTAACATTTTGTTAGGAAGGTAGAATTCGTATTAAGTGTTCTCCCCCAAGTTTAAATGAGATGATAAAGCCAAGGACAAGAGTATAAACTTTTAGAGATGATAGACATTTCTTACCTGCAATGGGCTTTCTTGTGTCACAATTCATCCGATACTTATTTGTCTATATTAATTACACCTCAATAAAATTGTGGAGATAGAAAGTAGGCAATCGGCTGCCTTTAATGCAAAGCCAAAGGAGAGAATTGTATCATCTAGACTGTCATAGGAAAGCTCCAAAAGAAAAGAGCCTATTTAGACCTTGCCTGGAAAGAATTAGGTATAGGAAAAACAAGACCTGGTGCCCTCATTAGTAACTACCAAGAAGACGCTAAAAGATATGGAACTTGAGGGTAGAGATAGGAAGGGGAAATGTGGGGTGATCCAAATGCATTGTATTCACAACCTGACTTGTGGAACTGAAACCCCTTTCTACAACTACTTAAGAATGAAAAAAAATCTTTTAGAAGATTGCCCAAAGCCAGAGAAAAGAGAAGATACTAAAGGAAATCATTATTATTTTTATAAAAATTACACTGCAATCCCATAGAAAGGAACAGAGTTCTGAGTAGCAAACAAGGTTTTGTGCAGAGTGAATCATGCCAGCCCAACTTAATTTCCTTCTATAATAGAGTAGCAGGCCGTGAGATAAAGGGAAGCAATAGATGTAATCTAACTCGATTCCACTCAGCTTGCGGATTCTCTCCCGAACGCTCTTCTCATCAGTTTGCCAGAATGGCTGGGCCGTGGCAGTACTGTTATTAAGTTGGATCATAAATGCCAAAAGTCTACCCTTGGAAGGATGGTTATGAGGGTGTGGGGATAGGCGGGGATAGATCTGGGGACGGAAGCTCATTGTAGAGAGCTGTAGGAAGACAGCCCCATGTCCAAGTAACAGCGACGTGGAGGTTTCTTGTCCGATTCTGCCATTCGTCACTATTTTGTTGAGGTCCTGTGATTCGCCTCTCCCAGGATTACTTTCACACCATTTGTAACATGGATGGGTTTACAGTAGATGTTTCTTTTGTCGCTTCTGATGTATATATATATATATATATATATATATATATATAGTAAAAATACTGTACAGAGGGGTTACAGTTACATGAGTAAGGTAATGAGTATCTTTCCTATCAACCATTGTTACCTCCTCCTTTGTTTTTCCCCTACCATCCCTTCCCTCCCCACCTCCCCAACTCCTCCCTCCTCCCCAAAGTTGTCAAGTTCATTTTCAACATGGTATCTTGTACGTCTCATTGATACAATGGGCCAACCTGTACCCTTGTTCAGCATTTTGTTATTTCCCTTCCCCTCCCCAAATTAGAAAAATGTATATACAAGATGAGCTATGCCTCCATCAGAAAGAATGACGCCTCCCCATTTGTTAGGAAATGGAAAGTCTTCTGAATTTTTGATACCACAATTTAAATATATATATATATATATATATATATATATATATATATATATATATATATGGATGGATGGATGTAGTTGTCCTAAGGTATTTCAGTGCCACAAGTAGATTACGGAATACAAGGCATCTTTATCTGTGTTGCTCTTCCATGGTTCTCCATCCAGCCCCATCCTTCCCGACCCCACCCATCCCCTCGAGTTGTGTTGCTCCAATTTCACATATGGATATTGAATATGATACATGCACTTGCCCACCCTTCCTCTCTCCACTCCTCTGCTCCCTCAATTCCCCTGGCTTCTGTCTCTTCTAGATTGATATGTGTAGGATGCTTTGGCTAACTTAGTTAAGATTTCTTCACGACCAAGGTGACATAGTAATTCTCACTTGCCACCCCAACTTGGCAAAGTTACATAGAAGATGACTCCTTTAGGACAAGCCTCATGCGTATTGTAGCTCCTCACTGGCATGAGTATTTAAGTGTTTCCTCTAGTATGTACATAGAAAGAACCATTCCTCTTTGGGGGTTCATGTACAATATATATATGTCAAAACTATCTGGAGAGCAGTACAGAAGGATGCTAACATGGAATGTCTGCCTCTAAGCTAAAAATAGGACTGGTAATATAGAAAGCAGTAAGTTTAAAATATTATGACGTTCTGCAAATCAATTATTTGTGCTGCTAGAATCATTGCAACATGGCTGAGTTTGTTGCAGTAAATAAAGTTTTACTTGCAGAAAATAGATTTTTTTTCCTTTAACTTAAAAATAACTTACAGCCAGTTACCTATGGCTCACACCTAGCTACACAGGAAGCTGAGGACCGCAGGATTGAGATTTGAGGCCAGGCTGGACAGACACATTTTTTCAGACACAATAATAACCCAGAGCAGGTGTAGGTATAGCTCAGTGGTTGAATACCAGGCTGGCACGTACAAGGCCCTGAGTTCAGATTCGTACTGCCCTCCCTGCAAAAAGTAACTCACTTTAAAATTAAGTCTGTGAAATCTTTCTCATTAAATAGCTTATTAAGAAAAAAATTCACCATCCTCCATCAACCCAAAACAGTTCTTCATCTCTGAGAGCTGATTTCTTACAACTTTAGTTGGTTTATGTAGAAACGTCTTTAAACCTTTTGTAAAAATAAAACTCCCAGATGGAATAACTCTCTAAGATAGTCACAGGCTTTGTTCATCACTTGACTTTTCTAAAGTTGGCATTTCAGAGTAATTAAGCATTTGATAAAACTCGTGTTTATGCAAGTGTTTACAGTTAGAAGAGCTGCTGGCAGCATTTAATCTGTTTGAATATATATATATATATATATGTGTGTGTGTGTGTGTGAGTGTGTCTATATACATATATATATATATATATATATATAATTTACTGCTTCTAATGGAAAGAGATTTAAAAGGATTTAAGAGTCATAGCCTTATTGACAGACATTACAAGTACGTAGTGATATTATTATGGCTGACATTTTTGCCCTTGTTGTGTGTCACCCGGAAAGTTTAGGGCTCCTGTGCATGTCACTGTATGCATTTGTCGCTTGGTGACTCTTCTCCCCTCTCCTTAAATGAACTGTGTCTCACTCACCCTGGTGTTAGGATGCTTATCTGATCCCTTGGCCTGAGATGTTTCCAGTCACACAGAAATTCCAGACCTACCTCTGGTCGTATCTGGACAAACCAGCGTGATTCCCAATCCCCACCAATGGCCCAGCCTGTGAGAGGTAAAGTAATCCTTCCCGACAGGATCTCCTCCGGCTGTGTCTGGAAAACCGTGTGCACAGCACTTCTGCTGAGCAGATTCCTGGTGATGGGTTTGTAGACCGACTGGCCTGCAGGCTGGTCATCTGATGAGTAATTCCATCAGTGTGGTGTTTGGAAATCCTTTGTTTTCAAGACAGTCACTTCTTCTGGACATGAGATGAGTTCCTACCGCATGCCTGGTTCTGGGCTCCCAGCTGAGAGTAAGGAGATAAAGAAGGAACACATTTGCCACGGTTCCTTCTCACTGGGTTATGGGAGAAGCCATTCTCCAAACTCCTGGCCTCCACCATGGTACTGAGCCCTTCCGATCTCTCCTCCTCCAGCTGTTGAAATGACTGGTCTCATCCAGAAAGCTGACCAGCTGTGATCGCAATGACCGTCTGCAGACCACAGCTGGGCTTCCGGAATGTCAAAATCCCTTCCCAGTTGGGCCTCTCCTGCTTAGCTTTCTGCTGCCTTTCCTCAGATGCTTTCTGTCCCAGTGACAGAAATGGCCAATAGCATTGAGTCCCTCTGGGTTGGGTGCTGTTTCATTCCTTGTTTTCTACCTCTAGTAGAGAGTCTCGTTTTTTACTTCCTAACTACTCTCCCTCTCTGGATAATCAGTTCAACCCTTCTTCTTTTCAGACTCCCTTTTTCCAGTACAGTGAGGACCAGGAGATTGCCAGGGAAGCTAAGACACTCACCTAGAAAACACAATCACTGGGCCATGTCATTACTCACATACCGGGTATCTTCCCCTCCATCCATTGGCCTGTTTGTTTCTGTTGCGGGTTTCTTTGTTGTTGTTGTTGTTTTGGTCTGTTTTCTTTTTGCTGGTATTAGAGCTTGAACTCAGAGCCAGGGCACGCTATTCCTGACCCTCAAAGTTAGCATTCTACCACTTGAGCCACAGCAACACTTCTAGCTTTCATGGAGTAGTTTATTAGAGATAAAAGTCTCTTGGACTCTCCTGCGTGGGTTGGCTTTGAGCTGTGATCCTCAGATCTCAGCCTTCCCCGAGGAGCTGGGATTATAGGTGTGAGCCACTGGTGCCCAGCGTTGAGTTGTTCTTTTTTTTTTTTAACTTTTATTATTTTTTAAATTTTATTAACATTAGTCCTTTAAAAAGAAAAGATTCACCTGTCTTTATTTCTTCTTTGCCTGATTTTTATGACATTTGGTAGTCCACATTTTGGATATGGCTTCATCACCAGTGTTTGTGACATCCTAAGTAGGTTCAGTGTCATCTTACTCTTGTACAAATCGTTTCCTCATTTCCATTTATACTGAAGAAAATGACTTACCTGGTTTTCAATGTTTTTTTTTTTTCAAGTCTTGTACGTTGGTATTTCCCCAGCTGTTTTGGAACGTGGGTTTTCTGTCTAACCTTCAACCCTGCAGGATTAAGTCTTGCCAACAGGCTTTCTTAGTAAGAGCTAAGCTAGCACTCTTGCTCCTCATCTACTCCTCCAATTGTTTATGTTTGGGACATGATTTTTTTTTTTATTTTTCTAGCTGATTTTTTCCTTGACATGTTTTGAAGGACAGGATAGAAGGGTCAAGGAGTAAAGTTATCTGTCTTCTGCATTTCCCGTTAAAGAGTTCGTTAGAAATGAGAGCTGGGATTGGAAAAGGGGTGTAGGAATGGGGTGCATAATCGACACAAGGAATAAAAATGTGAGTGTTTGGTGTACAAGAACCATTGTTGAAGCCCAAGAATAGGAAAATGCTAGTAACATAGATGCCTTGATCTTCAGGGCTTAGGATAATGCATGCTTAGTCTTTTGCATTCTTAGATTAAAATATATGCTGACTGTTTAGCAGAGAGCAGATATTTATCAGCTGCTGAGAATAGAGTGGGGATAAAATAAAAAAGGTGTCTGAGTCCAACAATATTTGGAGAAGGTGGACATTCAATATCAAAGATTTTTAATGGGCTATGCAGCGGGGGGAACTAACCCCTCGGAAACAGCTGTGTTAGGATGAAGCGGACATTGTAGGATGAACTGAAATCTGTCACTCAACAATCACAGACAGGCTCTGAACAAAATGGTCAGCACAGAGAAGGCATGGGGCATGAAAAGGATCATGTTACTTTAGAGGTCGAAACCTTCAGTGCTCCTGGAACCGAGATGGTACATTCAGGTTGATCAGCCTTGCTGATCTGCTTCCCTTCTAACTGCAAACTATCTGTGGTCATCCACGTGTTGGACAGGTATTTACAATGATTTTCAGGTACTTAGCCACTTTGCATTCTCTTGGTTCCTTTGATATCGGGCGGCCAAAGTGAAATGTTTATGAGCTGACACAATTTCCCTTCTGAAGAGCTCGTGTGAAGCATCTCCAGCCTGCGGTTTGGAACCCACCGGAATGAACGGATGCAGCTCTCTTTTCCCTGCTACCGTCTCTCGATCTCTAAAAAAAACGATCCGAGGACTCAGACCTAAGTTCCTTTGCACTGTCCACATTGCCTACGGACTCTCCCTGCTTGGTCAAAAAAGAAAATGAGCAGAGAGGAGAGCAGTCTCCCCCAGGACATTTCCTCCTCTTGGGAGATGAAGCTGTTAGCAAAAGCAAGTCAAGGACCTACTAGACATTCTGCCGGCGGCCAGCAGATGTCTGGAGGATGGCATTCCCCATGAGTGCGCTGTCTCTTCTCTTCCCCCTGTCTGTGTGGAATAATGTGCCATCCACTTCCTCCCTCTGTCCCAATGTGTTCTGGTAATGATACCCCTTCTGGGCATTTCACCCCTACCCAGATGGTCTCCAGCATGTTCCTGCCTTCGAGTCTGGGCACTTCCACTTGAATGTATATCTTTATGACATCCACCCTGCTCTGCCTCTGTCTACAGCAGTGGGCGCCTCTTCCATTATAGCGTGGAACACTCTTCCCCTTAGCCTGTAACACCAAGAGTCGACAAGGCCAGGCAGTAGTGACAACACCAGGTACCCGAGCTGGCCTGTTTCCTTTGTGCTGTCTGTAGGGATCCCTTGTCAACGGTGGTGGAATACGGTTCACCAGAAATTCGGCGGTGACACTTTTCTGTGTTCCTGACTTGTCTGGACTAGCTGCAGGGACTAATCCCGGAAATTTGTTAGAAATGCAGATTTTCAGATTTCATCCGAGACCTACAGAATGAAAGGCTAACTATTAACGGCATGCCAGGAAATTCTTATAGGCAACACCCTGGCCGAGTGGTTCTCTGTGAACTTGACAGTCACAGTGTAGCTAAATGTTCTCTTCCTCCTCCTCTCTTTTCCTTCTTTCTCTCCTTCCTCCCTTCCTTTCCTGCTTCCTCCCTTTCTTCTTCTCTTTTCTCCTCCCTCCCTCTTTTCCTCCCTCCATTCATTGACTTAGAATTTGTGTAGACTGGGTCTTACAATGTAGCCTAGGTTGGCCTCGAACCCCCAATTCTCCTCCCTCAGCTTCTTGGATGCTGAGATTGAAGGCCTGTATTATCAGGCCTGGCTTCCAAACCTTCCTACAAGCATCTACATGCCACAAAAACCCTTTGAAGAGATTTCAGGTGACCTCTTTGCAAACTCCTAGGGGGTAGCCATTCACCATTCTCTGTCCACATTCACCATCACAGAGTAAGCAAGGCAGTGATTCCATTTGTCATGGCAGCACCGGGCTCTGAATTTCATCACCTCCTATCAGATTACACGTATTAAAGTTCCACTCTCTTGCCCTGGCCACGTCTGAAAGGTACCAACTTCAGCCACACCATGGTGCTGAATGCCATCGCCTGCGTCTTGCTCTCTGAGGCATCTCATTTTTAGTATTGGTTATCAAAGAAAACGCTATTTTAAGCTATATCAATTGCTAGGAACAGAAGATGACCTTAAACCTTACCCCACTCAAATTGTTTTTTAAAAAAATTGGTCAGACAGAACAAGAAAACCTGTGGAGAGGACTCTATTTCCCAGAGGAAAGAGTTCCAGGATCCTGAAGGAATGAAGTTGATTGGAACACGGTGTAACACATGTGCAGATTTGCAACAGTGAAAAAGCAAAATAATCTTCACGTTAAAAATTATTGGTGAAAAAAAAAGTTAAAACTTTGAGCTCAAATAAGGCCTATTTGTGTGTGTATGTGTGTGTGTGTGTGTGTGTGCGCGCGCGTGCGTGCACGTATGCATGTATCAATAATGTGGCTTCAAGGCTGGTGCTCTACATCTTGAGCCACAGCTCCACTTCTGCTTTTTGATAGTTAATCAGAGATAAGATTCCCATGGTTTTATATTCCTGGGCTGGCTTTGAACCTTGATCCTCAGATTTCAGCCTACTGAGTCGTGTGAATTGTAGGTACAAGCCACCAGCATCCAGCTAAGACTGGTTTTCTGTCAGAAAGCTTGGAAATCCTAAGAAGCTGTTAAAGATATATTACTCCAAATGGCGTAGTACCCCCCTTGGTATAACAAGAGGCAGTAGCTTTGTGTGTGTGTCTGTGGAGGAAGTGCTTAATATTGAGTTACTAATGAAAAGAACTCTGGGAAGTTACCTTTTGGAAAATGCTTTGCCATCCACCTAGACATTAAGGGCTGACTGCTTGCTGCCGGAGGCGAAGGCCATCAACATGAGAGAATGAACGTCTACTTTAATTAGTTGCGTCACAGAAATTTCTAGCGAGTTCTGGAAGATGATGTTTCTTCTTCGATTTCTGTGTCATACGTGGTAAGAAGTGGTCTGAGCTGGCTTGTTTTGTCACCATAAAATAGGGAGCCCTCTGATCAAGAATGAGACCATAGAGTTTCAAATTCAGTGTGAAATTTCTCTTTGTGCCAGGTACATATTTGGAAAAAGCCCCTCCACTCTGCTAAGATTTTGGCATTTATTTTGGTACCTTTTCCACAGTGACAAGTCGTGTGTGTGAGGGCAGAACAAACATTAGGACCCTTTGCAAAAGCTTTGTAATAACATTGTATTACTTTGGACCTTTCAATCAATTGCAGATATGGTTCAAATGCACAAATCCCCCCCCCACACACACACAAATGACAGGCAATGCCATTGAGGGGGTAGGAAAATGGAATCTATTTTCCAGCCTGAGTTTAGCATCAAGAGCTTGGTGGCATATGTCTTGAGAGACGAAAGTTTTATCCAAACCTGGATAATTATATTCGCAGTGTAGCTGTAACAATTCCTTTCTAAAGATTCAGAGAGAAGTGTGGTGCACAAGGAAAGCATGTTGTATGCTAATTAAACGTGGCCAAGAAGTCATGAATTCTCTATGATCTTCATGGAAAGAAATCAATACCTGTATCTATTTCTATAAAACTCCAGGGCTTTGCTCATGGATATTAGAATCCAGAAAGATCGGCTTTTATGTTGTGTTTCTGGTAATAATGAGCAATCTGGGGTTAAAAAGAACTCTTGTGCAGAGTACAGAATAAAAGTAACTAGGAACAATTGAAAACGAAATGCACAATCAGATCTGTGTAATGCCGCTTAAAGCAAGGCTAATCTTCCTTGAGCATTTTCACTCACAGGTAAGAGTCCTATCATATGGAGTCTTAGCGATGGATGTATTACTGATGTTCTAAAACCTCGGTGTTAATGCACAGTATTAAGTTTTCATAACACGGTAGGGAATGCATGGCTGGTAGATGTAGACCAACCTGCCCAAGAAATGGTGATTTCCAGAGTATTTGGTAGAATCGGCGCCTTTCAGGGATATTGGCGTGGCTGAAATTGAGAATTGGAGACCATTGCTGGTGTGTGGTACTGGATGGTTCTGAACGTCGGCTCTTAGTAATAAATGACATTGGTAGATGTATACTCTCCTCCAACTTCTTCCTGCACAACTGCAGTAGATCCCGTAGTCATATTCTTGATGATCTTTACCCAGAACTCAAAAGCATATTTGATCGTATTTGCTTTTGTAGCCAATGAAATTTCCTCATCATAGACAGAAGTCCTGTGTGGTATCTCAAAGCAATGAGCTTCATTGTGACAGATTCCTCCTGTTTTGAGCAGATTTCTCTGAGGGGAGGGGGCCGGGGGGTGAGGGGAGAGCCAAGATTCAGTAGGCAAGTATATTGGAGACTAGCTCCTCACGCTATTTATTTGACTATCAAGTTCACTGTTCAAAAGCCAGCGGCTCACACCTGTAATCCTAGGTATTCAGGAGACTGAAATCTGATGATTGAGATTCAGAGCCTTAGCTTCAGCCTGGGCAGGAAAATCCATGAGACTCTAACTTCCAATGAAATGGAAAATACCAGGAAGTATGAGTGTGGCTCATGAGACAGAGTGGCGGCTTGAGAGACAAATCCAAATGAGAGCATGAGGCCCTGAGTTCAAGCCCCGATCCATTCTCATACACACACACACACACACACACACACAAATAAATTCACTATTCTACCTGTGGTTCTTCCTCAAATGATACCATCTTTTCTCTAAAGTGCTGGTGTCCCAGTGTTACAGCCATGAAATTCTGCCCTGCATTTGCTCACAGTCACTAACGCTTTGCCCCTTGTCTGATGAAACTGGTAGGTCTCCAGTCTGTCCCGAAGCCCCAGAAACAGGCAGCCCTGAAAAGCAGACCCCAAACAGAGAAAGAGAGAGGGGAGGGGGCCCTGAAAATGCGATTCTTCTTTCCCAAAACTAAAACAAACCCATAGCGAATCCTCTAACTTCACAAGAGAATCTTTCTCAGATAGCCGTCTTTATTTGGCCCAGCTAGCCAAACTAGCAACCACTCACAGTCATCAAAGATGAAAGTGGAACCCCGAATTCTTTCTCTCTCTCTCTCTCTCCCTTTTTTCTTAGAATGGTTATATTTCATTTAATCCAACAGAGATCATTGTTGGTTCCTTACTGCCTTAGAATTGGCTTCAGTGTTGGGATGTGATCTGAAGGCCTCTAGGAAAAAAAAAAAAGAGAGGGCTTCAAAAACGTGCTCATTGCCTGTCCTCTTGTTGAGAAGTCTTTTCTTGTGCACGCGTGGGGAGTAAAACCAGCAAATCTCTGCTCTTTGATAACGGGCACACAGAAGATCTCTGTGTGTCCCGGTCCCTGCTGACTCAGGAGATGACAGAAGATGGGATCTTGGGCGGCCTGCTCCTGCCCAGGCTGCGTGCTGCACACAGGGCCTGGACAGAGCTCACGGGCCAGCTACCTTTTCATCACAAAGTCCACTCTGACCCTGTACAGGTGGCTCTTTTTATACAAAGCAGCTTGGCGGAGCTGGTGGAGAAATGTCCTTTCAATGGTAGCATTCCACATGGAATGAGGTGGTATTCAGAAAACCTGCATGGGAGCAGCAGCCGGGCTCTATTGAGACAGAGTAATGCGCCCTGAAAAGCTGGCACGGGCTGCTCACGGGTGGCCCCCCCGAGACTGTACAACACAGTGGCAGCCAAACATGCCAGCAAGTCACAATGAGGAAACCCACGGTTGGATTTCTCTCCCCGCTTCCTAAGGACGAGGCTTATATGTTTACCACCATTTGGAAGACTTTCGTTTTTTTTTTTTTAATTTTATTTTAAGAGTCGCTATTTCTCCCAGTGTGTGTCGTGTGCATGATCACGGGAGGTCGGCTCTGAGGTTTATGTTCAGGTCCAGTATCACGCACAGCTCACGTTAGGAGCAGGCAATACGAAAAAAAATAAATACAAGGCACCACCAATATACCCGACTGCGACCAACCCAAATCCTGTTCTCCTAGTGCACAAACGTATTACATCTCCCGGCTTGGTTTATTATTTATTGAAAGAAAAAGAACTGGATAGTAATGTCTACGGTTTACCCTGGGTAAACGATAAACAAATGAACCTATACTGGTTACTTCTTCTAGAACAATCTTGATAACCTTGAACCTTCCAGTGTGGATGGATTTTCAGGTTTGGGTTTTGTTTTTTTTCTAAAAGTGCCTTCCATGACTTTTATGCGAAGATTTTGTGACTGCTGGGAACCAGGTCTATGTTTAGAAGAAAGAGGGTAGAGAAGAAAACAAACCAAACCAAAACACTTTTCCTTTCGCCGCACGTTCAGCGAGAAATCAGCTTGGTTAGATTTGGGGAAGGGGTGCACCCTCCTTGTCAAAATATATCGCCGGACTCCTAATATGCTTCCAGAATATTCTCAGCAAAGTCATCAGAGACTGCGTGAATGAGAGTTTCTCTTGCCTCACATTAGGTCACAGTTATTTAATGTCCAGAAGGGTGAGGAGAATACATATACAAAACCGTTCATGTGTAAGGATGACCCCTGTAGGAAAACCGTATTGCCAGATCCCATAAACAGCTATAAATTGTCAGAGAAACAAGAGTTCAGAACGGCCTTGTGTTCAACTAAGCACTGCTTTCTGTGTGGTAGTTAACCTTTGACTGCAGTAGTAAATTAATGCAGAGCTATTTAAAACACACACACACACACACACACACACACACACACACACACACATACACACACACTCCTATGCAAAAATCACGCCAGAAACAAAATGCATAATATTAAAAGACTAACAGTAACTTGACCTCTACCGTTTGGGGTAGGAGGGAGGTTTGGGCCTTGCCTTGAATGAGGAGGGACATGTTCATGAGGAAGGCTGCGAAGCACTTGACATCTTCAATTCAATTAAAATTAAATTAGAAATCTGCCGCAGCCAAAGAAGGGCGGAGCATGTTATCAATGGATCCTGTTAGGGGTTGCAACCCATTTTAGCAACACCCCTTTATGACTGCAAGCGCCTCCAGTAACTGCCCAAATTGCCAATTGGCACTAAATAAAATGTCACTCTGTGAATAAATTAGGCATTTTACACTATCTTCGCTATGTCTAATGACAGCCATAGTAGTATAATGTCTGCTCGCCTCTGGGGGCCAGCTTGGGAGAGATGAGGGAAAGTTGTTCTGTTCTGTTCTGTTCTTTACTTACCCACCCCGGTAGAATGTTTCTGATTTTCAAGGCATGATGGGAAAATTTTCCCTAGAGTGTTTCTGAACATACTTCTAGGGTTTCCCTCTATTTTCCTCTTCCTCTTACCCTCTCTCCCTCCCTCTAACTATCCTTCCTTTCTTCCTTCCTTCCTTCCTTCCTTCCTTCCTTCCTTCCTTCCTTCCTTCCTTCCTTCCTTCCTTCCTTCCTCCCCTTCCCTC
Source organism: Dipodomys spectabilis (assembly GCF_019054845.1). Lineage (NCBI taxonomy): Eukaryota > Metazoa > Chordata > Mammalia > Rodentia > Heteromyidae > Dipodomys > Dipodomys spectabilis. Next base: position 4,777,307 of record NW_024870935.1, read on the forward strand.
ATTCCTCCCCTTCTCCCTCTGTCTGTCTGTCCCTCTGCCTTCCCCTCCTCCTCCCTCTCCTCCCTCTCCCTCTCCCCCTTCTCACTCAATGTAGATAAGGTTAACTGTCACTCAGTTCCAACTTCAAAGTGTTCGTAAGTCAGTATTACAGTGAAATGTAGGAATGTCTCACCATTTCCTTGCAAACGGTCATGGTCAGAAAGCACTGGATAAACTTGCACCCCCTCTTGGGATGGCAGCCAAGCTTTCCCCTGGGGAATTCCCGGGTGCTTCCTGTTTGGGGAACTGCCCCAGCCAGACCTCGTGGATGTTGCTGTTTTCCTCCTTTGGCTAACAGATCCCCGAACCGTCCTCCTAACTAGTTTATCCCAGTAGATGTTCTCCACAGAGCGCCCACAGTCACGGGAAATAGCTCCCAACGTCCTTCCGAGAATTGATGGTGGGTTTCATCAAGAACTATCGGTGGAGGGCGGTGAGAAGGGATGTACTCTCTGGTGGCAGGGAGAAATCAGTATTACTGCAATTGGGCTTTGAGAAAGTCTCTGGTCGTCATGCGAACAATACAACAAGGCAAATTATGAACACAAAAGCTTTGGACAAAGTTTCCGAATCTTTTTTGCCTCTAACTGGAGAACACTAGAGTCCTTTCCTTTGGGGAAGGAACCTTAGCTGCCACCAGGATCTAAAATTTTAAGTGAATTTTTACAACAACAACAAAGAAAAGACCATTAAATGTAAAGGCTTGACTTCATGCATTCTCTGCCACGACAACGCTAAATTGCCTCTAATTTCCTTCTTTATACATGCAGTGTAGGAATGGCGGCATTTCACAGACCTCGCTCTCCCACTAATTAGTTGCTAGAATTAAGTTGGTAGCTACCGAACTGAAATATTGTAAGGAAAATGTGTCATGTACCAGAAAAAAAAATAATTGAAATGCATACTCTGAGGGAAACACTTTGACCTTGTCTGCTACGTTGTAATAATTTGGATCCTTGTTTCCCGTGATAGAGAAATGACTCAGACAGACAAGCAGAAGTGTAGATTTCTTCTAAGGATGCTGAGGTCACCCATGAAACTGGGGGAGGGAGAGACCCTCTGACACCGGATGCCAGTGGCTCACCCCTGTCATCCTAGCTACTCAGGAGGCTGAGATCTGAGGATCACGGTTCAAAACCAGCCCCGGCAGGAAAGTCCATGAGACTCTTATCTCCAATGAACTACCAGAAAACCAGCAGTGGTGCTGTGGCTCCAATGATAGAGTGTTCACTTTGAGCTGAAGAGCTCAGGGATAGCGTCCAGGCCATAGTTCAAGCCCCACAGCCAACAAACAAACAAACGAAAAATCCTTTGAAACAAGTAGCTCACACATATTTATGACTTCCTTCCTTCTCATATCTTCTCTCTTCTTTCCATCCGGCAAGGTTGATCTTCTCTGTCTCTTTTTCTTTTTACCTTGAAGAGGCTTTGTGTTTAAGTGGTTTTCTGAGAAGGAAACATGTCTGCCAATAATCTCCAAGCTTCCCCAAACACCTTCTACCTTTTATTTATTTTTATTTTATTTTTTGGGTCCGGTTGTGGGGCCTGAACTCTGGGCCTGGGCGCTGTCCCTCAGCTCTTCAGCTCAAGGCTAGTGCTCTACCACTTGAGCCACAGCGCCACTTCCGGTTTTTTTTCTTTTTGCTTATGTGGTGCTGAGGAATCAAACCCAGGGCCACATGCATGCAAGGCAAGCGCTCTACCACTAAGCCACCTTCCCAGTTCTAAAGTTTTCAGAAAGATAATCGTTATCATTATTGCCAGCATCCATCAGACAATCATATCATCTACCCTCTGGTTGCTTGCCTGTATTTAATGATCAACCCTGTTTAGAAGATGGAGTGTCTTCGTAACTAATCTAATAGTTCCCCCAAATAACCATGTAGCTAAATAAAGGTCTAGGGGAAATCTCCAGAAAAGGAAGTGTTCCCTGAACAGTTCTCTTAATGCTCCGCCATACATATTCCAAAAGATGACATTTCTAACATGTCCCACAGATCATTTTCCTAAATACAGAATAAGGAAATAAAGCATATCACTAGGTGATTTTATGTGTCACCTTGTAAGAATAAACCGACCCTAACATTATGCCCTGAAATATCCTAAACTCAACTCTCAAAAAATTCTATACTTGGTTCCCTGGTAGATGCTTATTAAATCCAATGATGCTAATTTCACAAAAATTGCAGATGGACGAAGTCTGCTTCCCTGGGTGAGTTCCAGAGGCCTCCCCTTCAACAAAATAGAACAGTTTTTTATCGCTGTCTGGGGGGAAAAAGTGATTGTTGTCTTGAAGCCATTTTAAAGTCACAATCCCAGGGACCTCGCTGGTACCCAGTAATAAAATATATTGGCTTGAAGCTGTCATGAGAAATCAGTCCATGAAATGAAAGTCTAACCATTTAATGAGAATCTATCTAAGAGTTTAAAATATATATAAGAATTAATTATCTGTTCCTTGTTCTTGATGGTTGATTTGCTTTAGCTAACACCTGAGCCTCTTATTTGCCAAGAAAGAAATAAAATGACCATTAGTGGAATAAGTTTTTTTTTTTTTAAATCATCCTACTTTTCAAATTCAACTCTTCAATGTTCTAGAAAAAGGCTGCATTTTTTTTTTTTTTTTGCTGGTCCTATTCTTAATAAAATAGGATGAAGCTCATTTACTGGAAAGAAACCACCGTCTGTCATTTAGCAAATGTTTGTGAAATGATTAAGTCTAGACTAGTGGATTCTATGTTCCTTATCTGCGGGTTAAAAAGTAAACCCAGAGCAATATCTGCTTCTTTCTTGGAGTTGTGTCTGCTCTCCTGATCACTGCTGCAGGTGCAAGTAAGCCAGTGCTTACACACCTGGCTCCTCCCTCGAGGGCCCTCAGGGGTCCTCTGAACTCCTTCCTGAATCCATTTCCCCCTCCTCACCTTCCACTCCTCCTCCTTCTCCTCCTCCTCCTCTCTGGGCCCCTGTCCATGCTTTGTTCTGTTTTCCCCATATCAACTCTACCCAGGTTCCTCTGGGTCACACACTTAGTGTGTTATTTCGTATCTGTCAGGCTAACCTTCATTTAGCCTGTCTAGAAAGCTCATGTACAAACCGAAGGCATGACTTCTCCAAAATGGCGGAGGATGCCACATGGAACAAGCACTGGGAGATTCTTCTTCCTGGAGCTTTCTTTGTGTGATATGTGGAAACATTGTATCAAACAGAGAGGCTTCCGCTTCTTGCCTTCCTATCACACCTGACTGGTTGTTGAAAGAACATCAAAGTCCCAAATCCAGCATCTTGTTTTGGAATAGGTACTGTACTAAAAGAAAAAAAAATCACAGTGGCTTCAAGAGGATGAAGTTGTGAAGCATGGCATCTCCAAGTCAGCACAAGTAACCAGTTCCCACCACTCCGTCCCTAGAATGTTCAGCAGAAAGCTGGACTAATGGCACTAGTTCAAGTCCTCAGAACATACAAAAATCTCAGTGTCTCAGGCTGCCAGTTCACTTTATGAGTTAGGTGATCTAAAGCAAGGCATTTATCTTCTGTAGAGTTATTTCTTCTTTAGATCAGTGTTTTTATTATAAATATGCATGGTGTTTTTTTTTTTTTTTTTTTTGCCTGCCAGTCCTGGGGCTTTAACTGAGGGCCTGGATGCTGTCCCTGAGCTTTTATCCTTAAAGATAGCACTTTACCACTTGAGCCACAGCACCACTTTGGGCTTTTTGTGGTTAATTGTAGAGTTTCATGGACTTTCCTGCCCTGGCTAGCTTCAAACTGTGATTCTCAGATCCCAGCTTCCTGAGTAGGGAGGATGACAGGCAGACCGGCTTGTGAATTGTGTTCTTTTGAATATTTTCTTCTATGGAACAGTGCTAGATGGAGAGCAGAGTTGAGCTGAAGATGCAGAGCTTTCTTCCACTTTGATAGCCTTCTCCTTTTCCATATTTCTGCCAGAGTGGTACCTGTATATATACATATATTTAAATATTACATATATATATATATATTTATTTAAAGTTAAACAGTTGGGGAACTTCCACTGCCTGTCCTTCACCAAGTCCATGACCTACCTGAAGCCTTCTCCTAGGGTTCTACGTGCTGCGGGCTTGGACAAAATGCATCATGACACAGAGTCACACTCCTCCCCCCCCCCCATCTCCTGCCTTCATTTCTTGGGTTCTCTTCTGGTAAGGGGTAGCGCTTATGTCATCCTCGGCAGTGGGTGACCTTGTTAACCAAGACGCGGACTTCTTTGTAGGCCATCTCCTGCAACTCCTATCATGGCACCAGACCGGGTGCCCCTGTGGCGATCGGAGCTGGATCATTCTGGTCTCAACAGAGCAGAGTCCAATGAGGATGTTATGTAGCTTCTGTTCCTGATGTACACCTGGAACCCGGAAGGGGCCATGGTGACCCCATTGGTGGAAAATGGAATCACTTGCAATATATCCTTGTGGTTGCTGTTACAATGATGATGGTGATGATGATGGTGATGATGATGGTGATGATGATGATGATGATGATGATGATGAAGGGGCCTTAGCATCAATGGTGGGGAAAACCAGTACCAGGCTCCCCAATAGATCTCGATGGCAAATACTGACTGTATTTGGGGCTCTAATTCCTCCCACTGTCAGCCAACAAGCATTTCAACCTTCCCAGTCTTGAGATCTTGCCCCCTGGCTGCTTCCCTCCCAACTCTCCTGTGAGAACTTGGGCTGTCCTGTCCCCAGATTTCTCCTGGTTTTGAACCAAGTGTCTCAGATAAGGTGTACGTTAATGGTGAACGTGGCTCTACCTCCCTGATTCCCATGTTCCAGTAATAGAAAACTCCTCTCCTCCTTTCTCCAGTGAGGAAGTATCCATGTGACTGAGACATGCTTTCGCCTGCCAACAACCCATCTAGAGCTCACCCCTCTCATCTGGTAAATAGAATCCGCGATTCATTCCCGCAAGCATTTGGGTAGACCCCAGTGGCTTCTGGAATGTTCTGACTCAGTGACAGATGCTGGGTTCTTATGCATTCCCTTCGCAGATTTGCTAAGAAATTTGTTCCGATGATAAGATGCATATCGACACAGTAATTAACCACACAGAAGGACACAGAATTTATCAACAGCGAACTCGGACGAGTGAGATGGGTTTTATTCTAATGTATGTGGTGATTCTCGCTTGAAGCGAGCTTACACCTAGCATCTGAAACGGACACCGTCACGGGAGACGTCTGCTGTTTTATGAGATACATAAACACAGAGAGGCATTCAAAGGAAGAAAATCTGAAGAGAACAGCTTCATCTCCGTGCCTCCCTATGAATGTTAATCCTGTTTCCCCATAAATGGGCAGGGTCCCGTGAGGTGTGCGCTCAGGTCTAGATTCTTCATTTATTATTGTCTGCTTCTCATTGCCATCAGTGAATGATACAGCCCCCCCCATCCTTCCTTCACTTTTATCAGGCCAGTTATGTGATTGTATTTCCTGTCTTCTAAAAACCATTAACGCGAGGATGGCTGGTATTATTCAAGTCAGCCTTAAATCTCAGAATATCTTCTGTAGCTTGCTATCTATTTCACTTTCTTTTTACTTTCTCATAGCCTATAGACAATTATATATATATATATATATATATATAATATCATTTTTCCTTGCTTTTGCTTGGAAACATTGTGGGAAGTATTATGAGAGCTTTACAACTTCACAAGGATAATTGATTGGAAGGACACAAAAACAGAAGTGGAGATGCAGTCCAAGGAAATGTAATGGTGGGCAGAGAGCAGTTGTGGAAACTACGCACAGAGAAGTATTTCTTTTTTAGAATGAATGTCCATTCTGGCAGTGGAATTCCATAAGGCTGTTAGACTCCGTCTTCATGTGTAAGCAGATAATAAGAGTGCCGTTAGAAGGTGGATTGTGTTCAGTGATAATATACGTCCATGTTATACTTGTTGCTTAATTGTTAGTTATTTTTATCATTGAATTGCTGTGGATAGGACACAAATCTGGAAGATTTCAACACTTCCTCGGTAAAGATCCAGAATCACCACACGTGAAAAAAAGACTGGATAAAAGCAGTCGCATCAAAAGGAAAAGTTTCTGCATGGCAAAGGATATAGCTAGCAAGATACATAGAAAGCCCACAGACTGGGAGAAGACATTTACCTGCTACACACTGGACAAAGGCCTCATATCTAAAATATACAGTTCAAAAAATTAACCCTCCCCAAATAAACTCTCAAAGGAATAAGAAACCAATGAATAAATGGGCTGAAGACTTAAAGACAGACTTCTCAGAAATAAGAATGGCCAATAGACACATGAAGATTTACTGCTTTCTACTTCATATTTTTTTTTTAGCCAGAGGGAAGAACACAGTACAGACTTTCTAAATAACTGACTCCTATTAGAAGACTTTAGTGCTGAATTCATTCATGAATACACTAGTGTTACTTGAATCCATGAAATATTCTTTTACCCAGGGTTTATGGTATGTCTTCTTCAACAGCTCTACACATGCATCTTTGCACGTATGTGTGTGTTGTGTGTTTAAAGCAGTAACTTCGATTCCTTTTGATCTGGAGAGTACACTTCCGGCTCTCTAAGTGAAACGGTTGGTCTAGTGTCTGTGCTGTCTCCCCTCTCTGAAATGAACAGCAAGTGTGATAATTACTGAATGTCTATGTTGATATAAAACACCCCAAATATAGACATTTGCTACTACCAGCATATACACCAGCTTTCATAAGTGCACTCAATGTGTTTAGTAATTATCGCTGAAATTTTTTCCATGAACTTGCATGTTGAAAATTCTATCCCACCCAATGTAAGCCCCATCTGAACTGTGTTTGTGTGTATGTGTGTGTGTTTGAGAGCGAGAGAGAGAGAGAGAGAGAGAGAGAGAGAGAGAGGGGCAGGCTCAATGCATTGTACATAGGGTTGTTTCTTCCTAGAATACTTGCTCCCTGTATGTTCAATGTTTATTCTGTCCTGCCCTAGTCTGATCACTGATACACTGGATTTTATTTCACTGTGTCAACTTTTTACCTACAAGGCTCCATGCACCACACGATCCAGCAACTACTAAGTTGCTATGCTGGGCAAGGTGTTTTGCTTTATTTATGATGAATGACAGGCGGTTGAACCCATCCTGCTCTCCAAGCTCTCCCTGGCAATGCGGAGGGCCATTAGGCTATGATTTAGGATGACTTCTTAATGAGCCGGAGAAGCTGATTATGATTGCTCTTTGATTGTCTGTCTTCTCAAAGACGGGCTCCGTGAGGACAGACACCCATACATTTACTTTCACCCTGGTACCCTGGCGTCTGAGCAGAGCCTCAGCCGATACAGCTGGTTGATGTTTTATCCATTCCCCAGCCAGGCCAGGACAGCCTTGTGACCTCTCTGTGAAATGCTCCAACTCTTCCCTTCCTACCAGCTTTCTCACAGAACGGCCCCCGGGTTTATCTCCTGCCCATTGGTATCGGATTTGCCAACCCAGTGGCCGACGTTCATTTCTCTACTTTCCTGGAGCCGCCTTCTGGGGCCCTCATGACGAATGGCTATTTATCCAGTGCTTGCTAGTATGTGGTCCCGCTGTTTATAAAGTACTCCGCCTGAAGAGTAGAGACTTACCATGGGCGTTCAACATGGTCCCCTGTCAGATACACAAAAGTGCCCAAGACCTCCTGGCGTGGGCACTGGTGCGTGAATGCCCCGCAGAGCTCCTTTTGGATGTGAGAGCCAAGAAGGTTGACTGTGAGATGTCCCGACTACAACGTTAGCTCCTCCCCTTCCTCACTCCCTCCCTCAGCCATCAGGACCCTCTAGCCTACTTGGGGAGAGTGTCCCCTCCCAACATGGGGCTCACTGCTCTGCGGTCTTGCAGGAATGAGAGCCCCGGAGGCACCAGACATTCACTGTGATTTGAAATGGCCGACGTGAGCCATCCCACCAGGCTGGGTGGCCAGTTCTGCAAGGCCAATCACAGAAAAGGCGTCTGTCCTGGGAGAAAATGGCTAGACAAGCTGTGTTCCCACAACCCTCAGGAAGAAGGCCTTAGTGCTCAGGAAACGCCTTTTCTCCTCTCCCTACCCCCACTCCACCCTCTCTCCCTCTCCCTCTCTCTCTCTCATTCTATGTGCGGCTGAAGTTCAGTGGTAACCCGTGCTGACCTCGGGGCTCCATGCGTTCGTTCCTGGTTTGGTGAACCGTTGACCATGCTTCCATCGCTGTCATTAACCACTCAGTCCTCAGTGACCCTGTGAGAGCAAAGCTGAGCACAGGGGGCGCGGTTTGGGAGAGGAGTGGGGAGAAAGAATGGAAACAGAGGCAGAGGGCCAAAGGGAAGGGACTCATCGGTGACAGGATAACGTATCCGAGGATGGGCTGTCCAGCCGAAGGGATGCTGGAGATCCCACCGTGCTGAATCACCTCTGTGACCACAAATGACATAATTAATAAGGGGCAGGACAGAAACAAATCCTCTAGCGTCTGCGTTCAGCAGTGTGAAATCCACCAAGGGCTCTGTTGTGTGGGCCTTGGGTTCCTAGCCCGGCTGGCAAGCTTCTCAGATTTCTGGAATCCTCCTTCCATGAGAGCACTCTCTTTAAACTAGACCCTCACTGGGCTACCGACCTCACGGGGAGGCTTTGGGAATGGGAACTCATTTCCAAAACAACTAGCCAGAAAGAGGTTTATTTATGCCTAACGACTATGGCACACACATGTGACTAGATAGGAACAGAAAAAATTCCCTGCAGTCTTTGTTTGAGGAAAAACCGGTACGATTTAATACAAAACAGAGAAAATAAGCTTAAAGAATGGCACGTTAGATTTCCGGTTTCCTAATCAGAGGCTGCTTAAGCAGGGTATGGCCAGGGGCTGGTGGCTCACGCCTGTCATCCTAGCTACTCCGGAGGCTGAGATCTAAGGATCGAGGTTCAAAGCCAGTCAGGGCAGGAACTCTTTTTATCTCCAGTTAACCACCAGAAAACCAGAAGTGATGCTGTGGCTCAACGTGGTAGAATGCTAACCTTGAGCTGGAGAGCTGACGGACAGCGCCCAGCCCCTGAGTTCAAGCCCCACAACTGACATAACAACAACAACAACAAAAGCGTATCTACCCTTTGGTGATCTGTGCTCGCCTCAGGACTCAGAATGACTCAGAATGTACGGATATAACATCACCGGGAGCCGTGGCCAGTGTGCAGATGAAGAGGGCTAAGGGAGAGGGTACCCTGTAGCTTACACGTGCGTGTGCAAGAGTCTAACCAGCAGGCCAGCCTCGGAGGCTTTAAGGAATGCGACAGCAGGGGAGAACACATCACAGTCATTTTATTCCCGCCCAGAAACAGGATCAGGTGAAGTAACTTAAGATCATCAACCCAGAAACGAGTGACCTTTCTTGACCCGGGTCCAGTTTTCTTTTCCGTACTGATAATGTGAGAAAGAAAAGTTCCCACAGAGTCACAAAGACAGACAGAGAGGATTGTGGTTTAGACAGTGGGATGCGGGGAGCTTGAAAAATAACAATGGCTGTCCCAGGGATTCGTGGTGAACTATTGATCCTAAAAGCAACACCACAGTAACTTGGCTTCCTTCCTTCCTCCCTTCCTTCCTTCCTTCCTTCCTTCCTTCCTATTTTCTTTCTTTCTCTCCCTTCCTCCCTCCCTCTCCTCCTTCCTTCCTTCCTCCCTTTCTTCCTTCCCTCCTTCCTTCCTTTCTTTCTCTCTTTTTTTCTTTCCCTTCCTCCTTTCTTCCTTCCTTCCTATTTTCTTTCTCTCCCTCCCTCCTTCTCTCCCTCTCCTTCTCCTTCCTTCCTTCCTTTCTTTCTTTCACTTCCTTCCTTCCTTCTTTTCTTTCTTTCTTCCTTTCTATTTTCTTTCTCTCACTTCCTCCCTCCCTCCTTCTCCTTCCTCCTTCCCTCCCTCCCTCCCTCTCTTCCTTCCTTCCTTCCTTCCTTCCTTCCTTCCTTGTTCCTTCCTTCCTTTTTGTTTTTGAGATTAATCTCAATGCAAAGGGGCAGGTGTGTTTGAGGACTGCCTTCTTATCAGGACCAAATTCCCGAATTAGTTTCTGCATCGAGATGCCATTCGAGATGGCTTCCGTACAGAGGAACAATTTTAGTTGTTTGTGTGGTTGAATGTCTGTTTTGTTGTGCATTGGAAATATGATCACCAGCTAAGCACATGGCTCCACGCAGACTCCTTACTACAAACAAAACTAAACTAGGCACCGCACATTTGACATAAGTCAATGAACAATAACAAGGTCATTCGTATTTCAACTAGAAAGGCAGTGACAGAGACTGGGCCAGTGCTTGACTGGTAAGGGGGAAAAGGGCGGGGGGAGCTGGAGTAAGTCATTTCCTCTCTGGAAGGTACCGGTTCCTACAGGTGAACTTCCTGCGGGCAGCTTGTACAAGTATTCGATTTCATGGCTGCTCTGCGAGTATACTGCTTCATCAGCATCCTGTGGTCAGCTCCCCTGGGAGCTGAGACCCCCAGAAAGACAACACACCAGGTATCGGGGACCCCAGAGGAACAGAGGCCTCAGCAGCTGGCAGGGTAGAGGGAGTTTGTCTTCCTTCTGGGGATGGATGAGCAGTGGAAGAGCCCAAGATCTGTCCTTACTTACTTCCCCAAACGACGCAGGCCTGGGAGAGGAGAACTCAGAGAATGTTCTGTGAGGGAACTAGAAAACTCTAGAATGATCTTAGGCCAGCCTTCTCTGGCCAGCCCTTACCTTTGTTGGTTTGTTTTAATTTTGATAGTGTTAACTGGCCTTGGAATTCAGAGCCCGGGCCTACAAGAGAGGTGCTTGGAATTACTTGGATTCTAAACGTAGGATTCTTTTTTTTTTTTAATTTTTATTTATTTTTTATTGTGAAAATACTGTAGAGAGGGGTTACAATTACATGGGCAAGATAATGAGTACATTTCTTATCAAGCATTGTAGCCTCCTCCTTTGTTTCCCTTCCCATCCCTTCCCAGCCTCCCCCACCCCCTCACCCAATCCTCCCCCCCACCAAAGTTATAAAGTTTGTTTTCGACATGACAACTTGTACTTCTCATTGTTGCAAGGGGTCCACCTGTATCCTTATTTAAACGACTTGTTTTTCCCCTTCCCCTCCACAAATTATACCGACATCAAATACAGTGAAAGCACGGGTTATACTGTGGGGGAGAGACATACAAAGCAACAAACAAATAATCTTATAAATGCGTTAGAAACAAATGCATTAAAGAAAAAAAATTTGAATACATATCTTAGGGTTCATTTTCCTAACATCACCTTATCTGACCTTTTCTGCTTGACTCATACTAGATATTGCAAATAAGGGAAACCATGGGACCTATGTTTCTTTGGGCTTGGCTTACTTCACTTAATATAATTTTTTCCAAGTCTTTCCATTTCCTAACAAATGGGGCAATGTCATTTTTTCTGATGGAGGCATAGAATTTCATTGTGTGATTCTAGATAAAACCAATTCTGGTTGTTGGTTTGTCGATTTGTTTTCTTTCTTTTATTTTTTTAATGACTGACCTTGAACGCACGATTCCCCCAGTGTCTACCTCCAAAGTGCTTAGATATTTAGGCCTGTGCCCACCACCCCTGGCTAGCGAAGATTATTGCAAAAGAATGAATGGATTTCCTTTAACCGGATAATATCACACAAAGTTTTCAAACCACCACAGTGTAATACCCATAATACCATGACGTGTGGTTAATGATATTATACATAATAATAAGCAAATAGCCAGTGAGGAAGATGGGCAGTTCCAGTGTGCTGTGCTATGCTCTGATATATTATTATTTAACATTTGATGGGATGAGGAAACAGTAGATGCTCACCAGATGGTGTTGAGATAATTAACTTAAAACTGCACAAAATGATGTATCTATATTCCAACATTGTGACTTACCCAGAAAATAATTTCCAATTGAAACACAAATATCCACACTGAAATAGTAAAAATATAGTCAAATATAAGTACATATGTGCTATTGAAGTGAAGGCATTGTGCTGGTATTAAAGCAAAATGAGAAGCCAAATACTGATCTGTTTTATGTTTTATATAATACATGTAGTACATAATTTCATCACCATGTATATCCCATATGACAGAATTAACTGGAAATCAAGTATAAAAAATATTTAAATTTACATTACAAAATATTCTAATCCTTTAGAAACTAATAGGTCTTATAAGTCATTATGGAAAGGGTCAATGAAGTAGTATAGAAATGGCTAACAGACCTAGATTCTCAAAGAAAGATACAGATGTTTCTTAAAATGTTATAAACTACAGCAAAATCAATATAAATTTCAGCGATAATGAAATAATCCATTTGGAAAAAAAAATCCCAGATTATTAAAAATAGATTAAAATTATTGTAAATCACTGTGTTACAAGATACAAGTATAGGGGTGTACATGATACAAGAATGGAAAATAAATATCGATATTGTTAAATTGAGCATTGGGTAAAACCAAGTTCCTTATATTTTTCTTTACTTTTTGAAAGCTAAAATTTTTTTTACAGCAGATGTGATTTTTTTTGCAAATCCGCGTAGGAGGGTAAGTTGTAATGGCAGAGAAAATGTTTTCCAATATAGTTAGCCGAAAAGAAAAAAAATTGCTAGAGAAACTTACAGTGTTACCATTAAACTCAGAGGTGAAGATCTTGGTGTCTCTGATGAAGAAATGAAACATACAGAAAAGTGAGGGGCACAGGAAGGATTTAAGGGAGACAGGAAGTACTCCCATAAAGAAAACTGTGAGCTCAAGTACTTTAGCTCCCACCAACACAGGGTAAGAATAGTTCAGCTTTCTAGGGTTTTGGAGAGCGTGGAAGGCATTCACAGTAATGAGGGTAAACTGGTCGTAGGGGAATGAAGGACTGAAAGACATGGAAGAATCTGCGCAGGTGGCCCATCCACGGCTTTAAGTAGATGACGAGATGCAAACGAAATGCGTGAAACCCAATTTCAAGTTTTCAATCCCCAGAGGGAAGTCCTACAATGAACTGAGCAGGATAGATTGCATCCATCAACTGCTTTGTTCAATGGTAACTCCTTTGTACAACAACTTCAGGAAAATTAAAAAAAAATGGAGCTGCTGATCAACATAGTGGAGCATGACATACATTGTTAAATGGAAGCTTCACGTCTCCTGGGCCTAGAGAGTCTGCCTTCCTCTCTAAGCCCCACCCACTTCCACTAGCTGGCTATACAACACTTCCTCACACTAGCTCTTGGGGTGAATGCAAATTCCCAGGTACAATCACCACTGTTCTAGAGAATGGACAGGAGATCACTTGAATCTCACCTACTCTACCTCCCCCTTCAACTCCCACAGCAACTCTGCCCTTCTTCATTCTCCCTTGGAGACGAATCTGGAGGTGGAGAGAAGACTATTCCAGAAATCAGTGCTCTGTCTTCTAGCATGGAAGGTGACACTTCACAAATGCACATTTTGCCCTGGGAACCCAATGCTTGATTGAGAATAGTAAGAGAATGCATTTCACCATGGAAGGGACACAGAACGAAAGGGAACAACAAAACTGTGACAATCACTCCAAGATATCTTCTGGGAGAAAGGAAGGGGTTGGGCAAGAAATCTACTCACTTCCTTACTTATGTAACTGTCACCCCTCTGTACCTCACCTTTACAATAAAATAAAACAGAGAGCTATCTACCCACGTATAAATCAAACTCGTGATGCATTGATCTACTGATTTCAATTACAGATTCCCTTTTACATTTTATGTAAAGGCGCGATGCCTGATTTTGTGACAAGGCTGAGTCCTGTGTTTCTTTTGGAGAAGGGAGCTTTTGTAAATTTTAAGTTGGGGGTTTGCTTCTTTTTGAGCTATGTGGATGTGGGGCGGGGGAGGGAAAGCACACTACCAGCCAGAAGGCTCTTTGCATACCTCGCTTCAGCAGCTAGCTCACACCTGCTGACTACAGAAGGAGTTTGGAAAGGGACAAAAGGGGTGAAGGCCGACCTGTTTTTGGTGGATGAGCTGAGCCAGTGCTGCTAATGAATTTTCTTCTCTGGGTACAGATAAAGCCGAGTCACCTCACCTTGTCCGTGGATGGTCCTCTCGTTCCTCAGGAACAGTGGGAGATGGAGAGAGGGGAGGGGTGGGAAGAGGATTGCTTGGGGGGGCGGGGAGCAGTGATTCTCCACAAGTGAGTGTCACTCCACCTCGAAGAAAATCCCAATGTTTGCATTTTTATCTGTTGATATTTTAATTAACAATTTAAGTGTAATGTTTGCCCTGTGAGTTCAATGGGGGTGGGGGGAACTCTGCAAATAAACAGCCAGTTCCCTCTTGGACAATCACTCTGTAAATTAACTTACTTTGTCAATAAAGCGATGCCTATCAAGCTCTTCAAAGCAGCAGGGGTAAGGATGTTCATTTACTTAAGCAGTAGGTTCTACCATTAGTGTTGGTGACTGGTGTTAATTAGAACTGCGTGTGCTGCACATCTTCCTGCCACAGCGCCGGCGTTTTCCAAATCCTCGGAACAATCAGGCCATTAATAAATTAAAGTACCCCGTCTTTGTTTGTGTTCTTCTGTAATCTAATTGAATCTTGTTTTGAGCAGTACTATCTTGATAAGCATGCGAGGTCTGGTTTGTCAGTACTGGGATAGTGGAATCAGAGGTATTCGTTGAACTTTTTAACCGTAGGTACAGTGGTAGGCCAAAATATTGAAGATATTTGGGGCCTTTATTTTTTGTTTTTGCTGGTCCTGGGGCTTGAACTCTGAGCCTGGACGCTGTCCCTCAGCTCCTTTAGCTCAAGGTTAACGCTCTACCACTTGAGCCACAGCGCGATTTCGGCCTTTTCTGTGATTAACTGGAGATAAGAGTCTCACAGATGTTTCGGACCAGGCTGGCTTCCAACCACAATCCTCAGACCCCAGCCTCCTGAGTAGCTAGGATTACTCTGGCTTTGCTGACCTCCAACTCAGAGTCTCACGACCGTCTGAGTACATGTGGAGGCTTTGTTAATAATGCAGGTGGACACTAAAGAAGGCTGAGGTAGATGAGGGCCTAGGAGGAGGTGGTCATGATTAACCAGCATTCCCTTCTTACCTTTGCCTAGATAGAATGCCTTCAGCTTCGACCCAGCCAGGCCTTGAGAAATACAACCTTCACGTTTCTCCCTTTCCCTGGAACTGGACATCGGGCAGCCCATCGGGCCCCCCTCAGGCACTTTCCGTAGTGCTGGCATTTCAAAACCAAGGACCTTTTTTTGTTGGCACTTTTAATGCTCGTACTCCATAGTCACTTCTGAACTGCGTTTTCATTCGACTCTGCTCCTTCTTCTTGCCTACACCTTACTGCAAGCTCTTCTTACTTATTAAAATTTAAACAATTGCAGTTGGGCTCACGTTGGGCTCAGAGCCTGTAAACCCGTCTGCTGAGGACGGCGAAATTTGGACAGTCAAAGGTTGAGCTCAGCCAGGAAGAATAATTGAAAAGCTCACTAGAAAAACTTCTCCAAGAAAACATAGGAAGAGGTGACACTGGTTAAAAAGAAAGGTTATTACCTGACTTAGTTAACTGCAACCCCTCTGTATATCATCTTTACAATAAAAATGATAATTTAAAAAAAATCTATAAAAGATTAACAAGAAAAATGGGGGGGGGGAAGTCTCCAAAATAGCCAAAAGCAGGGCTGGAGGCATGACTCCAAAAGCACCAGCCCAAGCACAGGAGGTAGAGTGAGTGTTAGGTCTTTAGTTCAAACACTAGTACAACAAAAAAAAGAAGAAAGATATGACTGTACTCCTTTAAAAAAATTCTTATAGGTCAAATAGGGAACTTAAAATTGCAGCTTTCCTCATTTTTTTTCTTGCTTAATAAATTCCAGTCTGCCTTTGAACTATTAGCTCTTCATTTCCACTCTTAACGTTGGTGATTTGATTGATGGAACCGTTGTAACTGATTTTGTAAGATTATTACACCTTAGTGGGTACCAAAAGCTAAAGAAGTCTATTTTTTCCCCTTTTTAATGAGTAGAAAACTGGAAGAAATTGTACTGAAGTACATGGAAACAATTATACTCCAGTATCTAATTTCCTTAAAAGTGTTTCTTGCACTTGGCTTTAGACAATAGAATTTGTCATGTTAATGGATTTTAGGCTCATTAGCTCCTGATTTTTATGTACTCCTGAATTCATGCTTCTGTGCCATCGGTGTCCCTGTCTAGTAAACCACATGGCACGTCACCAATTGTCATTGAAGAGAAAACCAGAGAAGGACACTCTTGATAACAGGACCAGGAGTTACCAGTGTCCAGTATGCACGAAAATCAAATGAATTCCTAAATCGTGTGCTTCTACTGAAACACACAAATTAACAGACATCTTTGTGTTCCTGTATTTCTCTGACAGGACAATTCTGTATTTAAAATAGCCCTTTTTTGTGCGTCCCTTAATTATGTTGAAATCTATGTTTGTAGACTATTGGGAGAGAAAGCAGCAGGTTGTCTATCGAAAGATACGTTTTGTTCGTTAGAGTAATAGATCTCACAGTAAAGGAGGAATTTCCCACACAGGCACCACATAAAGGCTTCTACTTAACTGGTAGCGAAATCAAGACATTCCGCGAATTAAATTCCTAATGAAATGTTTTGAGTTGTGAGGCAGACAGCCAAATTATTTGTGTCTGCTACTAAATGCTTGGAATTTGCAAAACTTATCTGCAGCCTTCTTTACAAATAACTGAAAAGAAAAACCCCCAACGGATGTTATTGTCACAAATATGAACCAAGTTTTATGTGAGCAATTCCCATCACTCAAGAAAAAGCTTGCAACTCTATCAACAGCTATATAGAAAAGTAATTCTTGCCCTATTTGGGCAAAAGTTTGTGAGACTCCATCCCAACTATGGCTGGGTATTCTGGTGCACTCTTATTGTACCAACTTGGAGGCAGGGGAAGAGAACTATAGTGATGGAGAGAGAGAGAGAGAGAGAGAGAGAGAGAGAGAGAGAGAGAGAGAGAAAGAAGGGGAGAGGCAGGGATGGAGGGAGGGAGAGAGAGATCACTATTGCCATTAGTGATCATTGTATTTGCCTGTTGCCTTTTTTTAAAAAATGCAGTTCATATCATGAAGCTTTTATAATTGAAATTTTTATTATAATTTCTTTTCTACACCATAACTTTACTGTTATTATTAAGTGGTTGTACAGAGGGGTTACCATTTATAATTTAAGGTTTAATTAGGAGGACTTACATTTGACACAGTGCCCCAACAATTAAAAGAAAAATATTTGGTGTGTATTTGAACCAGAAAAAAAAATTAGCAAACAGGTCAACCACATGTACTGTCATGGATGGCTACTTTAACCGTCTTATTCTAAATGCGACGAAAGGTCAGACTTTCACCACTGATAAGAATTCATTGGCTGTACACATGTAAACTTCTTGTCTGGTGGCTCTGTGAAGCACAGGCTCACAAAATGAGGATTAGAAATTTTCTTTACCTAAAAAAATATTCTTTTCTGAGCTAGAAGTGATTTTGTGTTGACATTCAGGAAGTGATGATGCATTCATTTTTTTTTTTCTTTAAAGATTCTTAGAGGGAGAAGAGGTTGCCCTGTCCATTGAGAACTGTGTACTTCCATATCATATCAGAGATTTGTGGAGCCCTTTTTTTTTTTTTTTTACCAGCCTGAGGCACGGGAAAGATACAGCATTGATTTGGTTTTAAAGGATTTTGTAAGCAAATGTATACAAAGTGTTTATAAAGGCCCTAGGAGAATACTGAGAAAAAATATTGAGGTGATACTGCTAGACCTACACACATAGCCATTAATAGGAGCCGTGACCACCGTGTCCTTATTTATTGTGTGACAATGAATGCTAGTCTTGTGTGGTGAGAAATAGGTAAGCTCAGCTTCAATGTGGCAGAACCTTCTAAGAGATACTATATATATTTATAAACATATATTGAGATATATTTATAAATGTATATATATATGTATATATATAAATAACTATATATTTTATATATAAGTATAAATATATTTAAATATAAATATGAACATTCTTAAATACAAATAAAATTTATGTATAAATAGTTATAATTTTATAGAACTATGACTGTTAAAGCAGATGCTAGACTACTTTCCTTAGAATTTGGTTGACGTATTCTTCTCTTTTAAGTTAAATGCTCCTACAGATGATAGGTAATCTCCAATTGCATTCCTAACCCCACAGCTTCAAACTTTAAATCCAAGCTTTTGCCTCTGTCTTCCAGATCTCTTGCTCTGAGACCCACTGGTAACCACTGCGTTGGGGGACGTTCGTGCAAACCCATGCATGCGTGCACAGGTAGGTCCATGTTTGGGGACATTCGTGCACACATACAATTACTGCACAGGTATGTAAATTTGTCCTTACTCCTCTACCTTCCCAAAGATTCACAGAGCCTCACTCAGGCCAGTAGAGTCTTGAAAACGCTAGCATTCAGAAGAGCTGTAGATGCGACTAATTCTGGTTCTCAACGGGGTTCAGGTGTACCCAGCCCTGTTCCCGCCCCCATCCCGGCCTTCAGACTGTGTCTTTATAACTCCTGGAATTGTGATGTATTATTTCCCTTGTTCTTTCATACCGTGGAGTTTTTAAAGGGGTGAGGAGTGGGGTTTGCTTTCAGCACGACAGTGGAGGCGGACGGGTATGGAGGCCCAGGGGCAGAATCTGAGAGGGGGGGAGGGATGGATGAGTGGAGATGATCTTGATGCACTTTGGGGTGTGTGTTGGGTGGGGTGGAAGACATGCAGCAGAGAATTCTTTGTCTCTCAAGAAATGGCAGAGCAAGCTTCCTTCCCCCCACCTCCCCCTCCCCGCTGAGTGGGCCATCTAGCAGGCAACAGGAATGAAGGACAGGGAACTCTGTGACTTGGGGAGTAAGATATGAATGGAGGCGTCCATCTGTGTGTGTACCTATAGATACATAGATATATAGGTGTATATACCTATGCTTCTGTATGTATATATATATATATATATATCTGTATATAGGTATGTGTATATATATAGGTGTGTGTGTCTATCTATCTATCTATCTATTTGTCTGTCTGTCTGTCTGTCTGTCTGTCTGTCTGTCTGTCTGTCTGTCTGTCTGACTATCTATCTGTCATGCTTCTGATATCAAAGGCTCTTCCTGGTGAATAGCAAGGAGTGTTTCAGCAGCGCCTGGAATCTGAAACGAGATAAAATTGGACACAGCATGTGGGGACAGCTGGCATCCGGACGGAGTGTTTTTATATGCCCGCGTTTGTTCCCCAATGTGTGAATTTCAGGCCCTGGGGGACTGTGTCCCATTCTTCCCCCATCCACCCAGACCTGCAAAGATGCTTTGAGTATTGTCACCTCATCACCCGTTGTTTAGAAATCTCCGATGAACCAGCCTCTCAGCTCCACAAGGAACCGTGTGGCTGGTCAGGTGGTTGGCTGTCCATACACACTCAGGAAGTAATGAGGAAATCAGTAGTGGAGGCTGAACAGCTCTCCAGCACCGTGGCTTCTTAGTTAACATAGAGGGATAAAGATCAGCCACTTTCTCCTGCAGTGGTGGGGTTTGATGCGCAGGTGGCACCAAGTATCTAATTCTAGGCGGTGACTTACATACTGAAAAGATGCTCACTCGTTTTTGCAATTTCTCTTCCTTTCCAATATACTAATAAGTACCACTTTGCAAGAATCACACACAATTCATTTCGGTCCTCACAATGAATTGAAACGGAGGTATTATGGAGTCCTTGTACAGCTTCCTCGATTTTGAATCCAACTCTCTCAGCGTCTAAATGGTACCTCTTGAAAAGATTCGTACTCTTTTTTTTCTCTCTCTCTCTCTCTCCAATCCCCCCCCCCAAAAAAGACCAATTTCAGATCTGTAAAGAGAAGATGGAAAAATTAATGCCTCTGAAAGAAATCTGAAAACACAGGATTGGTGTATAGAACCAGGTTGTGCATTGTGATCTTATTTCCATTTCACTAACCTGGGCGCTGCTTTGTGCTGGAACACTCCACCCCTCAAAAAATGCAAACATCAGACAGAAAATCGAGGGGTGGTGGTGGTGGTTTTAAATGATCACCGGAAACAATTTTTCCCATCAAAGTTGGAGTTCACTGAATTGGTAGGCACACCGAATTTTCTTTTTGCTTTTTTTTTTTTTTTTTTAATTAAGTGTGAATTTTTCTTTTCCTTTTGATGAACCGGTGTTCAGAAAAAAGTTTCTTTAGGCATAAAGGCAATACAGTATGTCAGGTTATATTGGATGAGTGAGAGATAATCATGATAATAATAATAGCTGAAGTTTATCCTGGGTTTTCCCCCGTGAGGAGCTCAAAGCATTTTGCATGCATAGAGATTTATTTTTCACCCTGCAGGAAGAGTGTTTTCTGGAGAACGCTCACCCATCAGGAGGCCATGGGGAAATGGTTCCATTCTCCCTGGGTGCCAGGCTGTGGAGGAAGAATATTTTTCTTTCCAAGGCCGAAGATGAAGTAAAATGTACAAAGTCATCTTGAACATACAGCTCCGGGGTCCCCGGGGCCCAATTTCAGGGTCTGTGGGGTATTTAAATAAAAACACAGAAAGCGTATAAATATGAAAATTCTTCTAAGTCACTTCCTCCATCTAGGTGACTTGTAAGGGTTCACTTCTCTTGGCCCTGACAAACTATCCTCCTGGGGTTGTGGGATTTGACGGGTGTGGGGGGGGAATGTGGGGGCGAAGAGAAGAGGAGGTTCTATTGAACAGAACACACGCACACTAGTGATTTTCCACATCTGGGTTCGTTCAGGAAGAAAAGCCTAAGAAGCAGAGTCTTTCAAGCAAACAGCACAGTATTCCAGAGTCAAACATGGAAAGGAACTGACAGGCCCACCAAAGGGAGTGACCTGCTTCCCATCCTTCCCACCTCTGGTAGAGAGTGAACAGGTGATCCATTCCTCTGTTCTTGGCTGGTTGGTTGACTGGCTGGTTGGTTTCGGTGTGGGGCTATGAAGGGAAATTGCGTCCCTTACTAGAGCGGATGACCTCTCAGCAGCAGCCCGGCCATCACTCCGGACCGTGGGTTGTCTTCCGGACAGTAGAGCCCAGCGTGAAATGGTTGCTGGGATTTGTCACCTTGCCTTCTGCTCCTCCCCAGACCTACCTGCCACGCACTTAACCAACACACCATTTCATTACATTAATTACACCAATTCATTTGCTCTCATCACTTCGAGCCCTAAAGGGGTAAACGAGGAACTTGTCTTTAATAAAGAGGCAAGTTGGTCCACATTCAGTGCTAGGGTTTTTCTGTGGCATATCCTCTCAGATCAAACTCCCCGTCTCTCTGGATGAACGACTTCCGGAGAGAAGCCTTCTTCCCACTGCACGGGAGTTCTATTCATTCCTAGGCCGGGCTTCGCATGAAGGCCTACACGTTGTTCATGGTAATGGCCTCTGACGGCTGCTGCCCTCTTTCGCCTGACCATCCTCCCTGGATTTCCCCCTGCAGGGCAATGCAGATGAAAATGATCCTTCCTGGGAACATGGTTCTCTGAATGCATCTGCTCTCTGAGATAATGTGTGTCAAAGGGACCCCCCACCCCCTCAAGCCTGCATTAAAGTTAGGAGAAGATAATAGAGCCTTCCCATCTATTCAAGCGCCATGTGAGTTGTTGGAGGGCTGAATTCTTGAGGAATCACTTGGCTGTCCAGCCACGGTCTTGTTCTATGAACAGATCTCTTGGCCTTGATTTCTCCCATTTGGCGTGGTATTTGTGTCCTCTGGAGATTGGATTTGGGGACTGTCATGTCTCCCAGTTATAAATGTCGCAAATCCTCGCCCTTCTTGGAGAGAAACCAGCGGCAGGCTGGCCCTTCCCTTCCTTGAGATGCTGTTCTGTCTGTAGGAAGGAGCTGGACCCCATGGCCGCTTCCCCAGACATCCTGAAGATGGCTTTTCCTGACTCGAGGGCAGGAGGCTCTTCCGGGCTTGAAGAGCCCAAATCTTAGGAAAAGAAAACACACATACCCCCAGCTGTCCCACATTTCCTGGAATGTTAAGCCAATCTGTGACAAACACAAGAGACAGATTTCTGGACCCTGGCACACTCTAAGATCTTACTCTCAGTCGTCCAATATAACATATTTTGTTATGTGAATGAAAACAGTCTTCATAGGGAATGCCCCGCCCCCACACTTCCTGGGGAAGAGAGCAGATTCACCTTCTGATACTGTCTGACATGGAGATAAGCGTTTCCTATGGGGTTTACTGGAGTCCACTCAGAGCGGTGGGGGCTGCCCCAAGGTAGCCGGGACGTGGAGACGCAGGCGCACGGAGGACTTCGTTTATAGTTAGAGAATTTGAACAAAGCAGAAACTAAGAGAGTTTAAAAGTAGCCAGTGCTACTTGATCCTAATTTAGCCTCTTTGATTATAGGGGAAAAAAAATAGTGTCCTAGCGTCTGCATGGAGTCGATTGGGAGATCATTTGTATCCCTTGAGATAAAACATCTTGGCGTTTTGAAGAAGATATATGTTTCTATACTAATTAAATGAAGTTATAGACATGCCTGTAGTGTGCTCAGGAATATAAACAGATAGATGGAATTGGTATTTCATTTCTGCTCCTCTGGAGAAGCACTGAGTAACAGAGGAAAGGAAAATAGAGAGGTGGGGAGGGGGAGTGGGTGTGTATGTGTGTGTGTGCGCGCGTGCACACACACACACACACACACACACACACACACACACACATACGTGTGTGCTTCTTTCCTGCGGCATTACTAATAATCTCTGGAATACCACGCAGATGTTTTCTCCATTCGGTGGCATACTTATTTTTCAAGTGGCTTCTGAGAACAGATGTTCCCATGTGTCTTTGAAAAAAAATTTTTTTTTGCAGTTGATGCTTTTGCAGCATTAAAAAAGAAAAGAGGTGGGTGGTGGGTAGAGGTGGAGAGAAAAAGAAAGTCCTCAAGTCACTGATGTTGCGTTCAGAGAGGAGGGGAATAAGGCCTAGTGTCTATTTAGGATTTTATTATTGTGAATCTGCAGGAGAATCTCCATCCAATGCAATGGGATTTAATAAATATGTATTAGAAACCTGAGTCTAGACCCTTGGCTCGGTGCTGGCAGGTTCAAAAGTAGGTAGATGTCACAGAGATGGAAAAAGGATATTTGCAAAACAAGAATGCACTCACCGGGCATATATTCGAGTCGGTATCTCGGGTAGAGAGCAAGAATAAGCTATGCAAACTGGATGGAGTGTATACCACGGACAGCAAAGCTCTCCGCAGAGCCTGGGTATTGGCTCAAGTGTTGGAACAATTGGAGATGGGCAGAGAGGGTAATGTCAAGTTAGCAGTCCAAAGAACTATGTTGGCAGACAGGGGTGTTTTTTTTGATGGATTTGATCTTGCTGGTGGTTGTTCTGAGGGCATGCATGATGGAATCTGAGCCGTACAGTTTCAAAGATTGCTGTGGTGTTCATGTAGGAAGGATTGGCTGGAACAACACAGTCGAGATGACACCACAGCTGTCCACCCTCCTGCTGGGGAAATAAAAAGGGAACACGCCATTTAAAGAAACAAGAGGAATTACAAATGTCAAGAATTGAGGAATGAGAGCCATTTTATCCCTTGGTATCTGTCCTGGCCCTGGTATGAATTGGTAGGTCAGGAAGAAAAGTGTATTTATTAAACAAAGTAGGAGTGTGTAAAGAAAATATTAAAGTTGGGGAGGGGTAGAGACTTTGATTTTCTGTTACCCCATCAATGGGTGACAATTCCATGAACATTTCCATAGGTAATGCTCGTTTGCTATCAGGAGAGGGCTTTGGGCTAGAGATAGGGCATCATGATGCTCTTCTGGACCTAAGTGTGTGTGTGGGGGGGGGGGGAGGGTAGCCAGAAAGAGGCAGAGAGAATTTGGAAACCTAAGAATGAGCTCTCAGCATCAGTGTGGTTCTGGGAAGAGGATGGAGATTATATGAGTGTACAGTGAGATACCAAAACAATTGAAGCGTTAAGGATGAAAGATAGCTACACAGACCAGGGAAAAGCTGCCTCATTTGTACGGCAGAAAGTTTTATGAATGAGGAGAGAGGAAGAGCCAGGACTTGTCAAGTTTTGGTAACCAGTACTGGGTAGAATACTAGTTGATGGCGGAATCCCATCGAGAACTTCATTTCAGTCTCTAATTATTCCAGGTTTGTAGGTTAAAGAAGTATCATGTCTGAGTTATCCAAACAAGGTAGACTTTAATTTGGCGTCCAGAGTACTAAAAATAGAAAAGAAATAGAGTTAAGGAGAATCCGTATCTTTCTTTTAGATGAGTTTCTTCTGGTTAATCACAGTAGGAAATAGACAGCCCACCATCTTGAAAAGAGAGAGCTCATCTCCCAGGCTTCATACCGGCCATTCTATAATCTGTTGTTTTTCAGTCATGAAAGATGTTCTCAAACAAACTAAACATTCCTCTTGTGAATCTTCTTGACTTTCATCCTTGCCAGGAGGTGAATTAATTTTGCCTTTGTAGTTGAAGACTTGGTTGCCTTCCTTGTATCTAACGGACAGTAGTCTGATATTACTGGGCCATCATTGACCGGAATCTACAGAGATTGGCTTCAGGCTGATCTTCTTGCAATGGCTTTCCTGTTTTCTGTGTTTGAATGTGTAACATTATACCTCAACAAAAAGGAAGTTAGTATTTTTTTCATTAAAAAAATTCTCTTTAGGGGCTGGGAAGGTGGCTCAGTGGTAGAGTGCTTGCCTTGCATGCATGAGGCCCTGGGTTCGATTCCTCAGCACCACATGAACAAAAAGAAAAAAGCCGGAAGTGGTGCTGTGGCGCAAGTGGTAGAGTGCTAGCCTTGAGCTGAAGAGCTGAGGGACAGCATCCAGGCCCAGAGTTCAGGCCCCACGACTAGACCCCCCTCCAAAAAAATTCTCTTTAATTGTACAAAGGAGTTTCCATTGGACAAAGCAGTTAGTGAATGCAATATATCTTAATGACATCACTTTCCACCTTCTCACCCATCCCTCTCCCTCCCTTAATCTTCTTAATGTTGTAGAAGGTACATTGGATTCTTTTTTTTTTTTTTTGTCTGTCGTGAGGCTTGAACTCTGGGCCTGGGTGCTGTCCCTGTGCTCTTCAGCTCAAGGCGAACACTCTACCACTTGAGCCACAGCACCACTTCCGGTTTTCTAGTGGGTTTATTGGAGATAAGAGTCTCAGGAATTTCCCTGCGCCGACTGGCTTTGAACCGCGATCCTCAGATCTCAGCCTCTCAAGTAGCTAGGATTACAGTCGTGAGCCACTGGTGCCCAGCTACATTGGATTCTTGACTGCGTTGGTTCTAGCTTGTTGAATATCATTGTAATATATAACAGTGGAATAGTGGGCACAGATATGACAAATAAGTTCATTACACTGTATCTTATTCTTTGAAATCAGTTCTTTATGTTCAGAGTGTCTCCTTCATAATAACTTTGTAAGTTTGTACTTTTTTCCTCTCTTGAGCAAACACAGAGATACTGAGAACTCTTACTTCATGCATTCAATCATTTGTTTCCAAGGATGATAGAACTGTAGGTGGACAGAGACGAAGAAATACCTCATGAAATGAAAAAGAATGAACAGGTATCACGAAAATAGGCAGTTAGAACAGGCAGACCTGGGATTTGATAGCAGAGAAGAAAAGGGTCAATGATATATTCATTATAAAAATTTAATAACTAAAAGCTAGCATTATGCATCCTCTGGTGAAAGGCTCAACGATGGTAAAGACAGAGTAATCCACACGAACACAAATCAGCACCCAAGAGTACCTCAACAGAAGGAGCATTGATTAATTAGTGCTTGTAATACCAACGTAATACAACGCTAATTGTAACAGCGGTGTCACATTTGTAATATTGAACCACATTCATCAATAAAATGTTCCATTATATTCCGTCTCTCCTGTAAGACAGCATGGAGGCTGGGAACACCTTCGGAAAGAGTTTCAGGCAAGACACTTAAAAGCTTTATAAAAAAGTCAGTCCTGTGTTGTGAATTTCACCCTCAAGAGTTTGTAAGAGCTTGTTGTCAGATGGCAGTTTTACGGACGGCGCTTGACAAGCCTGGGCATCCAGTGTATTCCTGGGCTCTTTTTAAGACTCGCAAAGCAGAAATAGGCACGGCACCATATAACCGGAGACCTTGAACTCCACACCTGTATTTATATGGTTTTTCTAATTCTTTCATTCCCTTGTCATCATTTCTGAATGGTCTTACATCTCCATTAGTTGACCTTATGAGAGAGAGAGAGAGAGAGAGAGAGAGAGAGAGAGAGAGAGAGAAAGAGAGAGAGAAAGAGAGAGAAGTTTAAAACCAGGTCAATAAGTAGTTCCCCACCGACTTTGTGACGGCATAACGGTGTTGCAGAACACAGAGCCGTGACCCCTGCTTGCTGAGAGGTACCTCAAGCAATGCAAAATCAGAGCCTACTCCGAGTCTCCCTTCAAATAAGTGCATGAGAAACGCACCCCTCAAAGCGCAGCAAGTGCTCCACAGTAAGAGAAATATGTGACAGGGCAAAACCAACACTTGTCAGTCCCTGTCACAATGCTTGGTGAAAAGCTGCACGGCTGCGGGAGTCAGGGGCATAATGTACGATGAATGACCTTGCAACCAGTCCTTGCTCAACGTGTGCTCCAAGCCAGGAGCTTCAACGCCTTTCTTGTCTGCCTTGGAAAAGTTCAGCTAAGACGTGGTGAGCGAGAAGTATCAGGAGATAACGATGCCATCATTTAGCCATCTTCCTCAGTGCAAAAACTTGGCACATTGAAAGACGTAATGTTAAACTTCCAGGAAAGACAACAGCATCTTTTCAAAGGTGTTTGGCAAAAGCTGTTTTATACTCGGGAGTAGAGGTAGGTGGGTGAAAAGTAATTTGGTTACAAAAGAGTCAAACCTCAGAGAAAAAGAATAGAGCCACACCTAGCCCTTCTTTTGGATAGAGAAAGGAATTATATGTATAGATGTATAATATATAACTATATAATAAATATACAATATATAAATATATAAACTATATAATATAAATAGCACATATTATATAATACGTAATATAATGTAAATGTATATTATGTAATATAAAACAATAATTACATATAATATATAACAATAATTACATATATAACTTTATACAAAGCATAAATGGCAGCCATACACATGAAATGGTCTCTATAAAAAACACATTGTTCAAAATTCAGGAAAATTGAGTATCTACTTATTTTTTTTTCCTTTTTCTGATTAAGATCATACATTTATAGCATCCTACCACTTTCCCACTTAATATTTCTTCGTGGAACAGGTTTTGGCATTTTTCACACGTGAGAAGCATTCTCAGTGCACTCATTACTATAATCACTAAAGAGTTGTGGAAATCTGTCTGCTCTTCATACGTCATCTTTCTCCTTCTATCTGGTACACATAGATCCAGGCCTAGGAGAGCAAGAAGCAAGGAATGTGAAGAAAGTCAACCACTGTGCGTTTCTGAGGTCTTTTTATGGCTCCCTCTTTAGAGCAACTGAAAATACTGGAGACAAAGAATCTTGGAATGTGGATGCCTTCGCACCAGAATTCATCCTCAAAGAGCTGTGTTTCTGCCGATAACCTTCAGGAGCCATGGAAGTGGTAGGCCTGCCTTCCAGGAATTGATTTAGCTGGAGACAGATGAATAAAGTGATCACTAAACTGCTGTGCTTTGTCAGTGGCCCAGGAGAGTGGAAGTGTGTTTTTAATTTGCATTCCTCTGGCGAGAAGAACTCTTTAGCATTTACCCGTCTATCTGCTGACCATCTGTGTGTCTTCTTGGGAGAAATGTCACTCGGAAGCCTTTGCCCATTTTAAGGAGGGCTACTTACTTTTCTTGTGGATGAGTTGTTGGAGCTCTTCATGTGCATTACCATCGGCCTTTTTCCTGAGAAGCTATTGGTAGACATTCTCCCCCCCAATTTTGAAGTCATCCCTCTTCTCCATCGATAGTTTTCCTCGCTTTGCAGACTGCTGTTCAGCATTCCCACGCATTGATTTTTGCTTTCACCGCCTTTGCTCTTGAGGTCTTGTCCGGTGTACATCTTTGCCTTGACTGATGTCATGGGGAATTCCCCGAGATGCTTTTAGGATTTTCATCATTTCCAGTGGACCCTGGTCTAAGCCCTTGATAAAGTCTGCATTTTTCCATGGGTGGGTCGCTTTACACCCAGCTTTATGGGAAGTGGATGCATTTACGGAGATGACTCCTTTGAATTGTCACTGTGTTTATTCTTCTTCTCTGTGGTTGTTTTCTTCCCCCCTCCCCCTTGCAAGAGAAAACAAAAGAGTGTGTTTGCATTTTTTAAAAGCTGTCTCCTACATTTCATTGTAGGAATCTATTTTCTCGCTGGAGTCAGAGTTCACACCTCCTGATACATAATAACACTTTTCCGTCTAATATTAAAAGTTGGCCTCATTTTACTTTGTAATAGAAAGCTTCACTTTGGCATTGATTTCATTCCAAAGACAGCTGCCCATGTCAGATTTTTTTAAGCAAAAAAGAAAAACACTGCATTTATCTCAAATAATTTTCAATAATGGAGGCCATAGTTTTGATTACATCAAAAAAAAAAACCTGATCAAATGAGGCCATCATTCCTGAGAGATGCCAGGCCTTTCTCTCTGACAGGATATTGAATAGCCAATGTCTTTATTTCTATATAACATATTTATAGAATCTTTTATAATGTGGAGAAGAAGGGAGGAATGTGGCTCTTAAAAAATATTTTCTAAGTGGATGTTAAAAAGACCATGGCAACACTGAGAAATACCCTTGTAAGGATATCAATCCATTTTTCCCCCTGAATTTTCCAGCCTCACAAGACAGAGGAAAGATTGAATGTCTGTCTCCCTGCCCGTGCTACTTGCTGGTGTAGATTTCTTGTCTGTGGTGACATTACAAATGGCTCCTTTCAGCTTTGCTTTTCGTGAATAAGTCTAGTAAAATCCATGTAGCTTGTATAGCTAGCTCACCAGGACAAGACATGAGACAGGTAGGGTTCACTGCACGTCACCTTGTACAAATAATTCTCAGATATAGTTTGCCTTTCCACATCCAGCTTTGCTGGAGTATTTGTACACATGACTTTTTTCTCCCTTTCCTTTATCTGATATAATTCCAACACACACACACACAATATCCTTTTTTACTTACGATGCTTCGATTCATTTTCAAATAATTTGCGATGTGTACAAATAATACGTAACCATTTCCCCTCCCCCCCCCCACACTTATATCTGAGGTTTCGCTACAAATACCAAGATGAAATTGATTCAGGGAAATCTTGCCAAACAAACAGATCAACACAAGCCAGAGTGAATCAGATCTGTCCCTGAGGCTGGTATGACACCCACAGCCTCCATTTTCTGTGATGGCCTCTCCTCCGGAGGCCTTGCTTCCAGGCAGGCAAGAGAGGAAATACAGGTAGAAGGCGCTAACGGCAGGGGAGGCTTTGCTGCAGTGCCTTCTGCTTGTATTTATTTATTCCATCTTTCACTTACTTATTTTTGTCTTTGCTCTTTCTTTGTTCTTTCCCTATTCTCTCCCTCCCTGCCTGCCTTCTCCCCCTTCCCTCTCTCTCTCCTCTCTTTCTCTTTGTCTTTCTTAGCCTCTGTCTATTCCTTGGAAAATTCTAACTAGTGGCAAAACAGCCGGTTCTATCACAGAAACACCACACTGGCTTGTGCCAGTTGGGAAGGACTGAGTTTCGTATCCTTTGGCTTCCACTGCGGCTCCTGGATGTTGAACGAGGCCTAGCAGGCCCTGTGGGGCTCCTCTGGGTGGAGTTTGTGGGTCTTCAGAGCATCGGTCGCAGAACGGTGTCTCCCTACTCTCTGTTAGGTCGGTGCCCAGCCACGGTGGAAGCTACGTTCATGACACACATTTGTCAGAACCTCCTCCACCTCTCTCCATCATCCCCGGACAAAAGCAAAGGCAGGTGCCCAAGTGTGCAGTACACATGGAAGACGCTGTTTTAGAGCATGCGGAGTCCTTTTCTCAGAAACCAATGGAAGCTAGAACCGTGTCTTTTTCTACACACAGACTTTCCATCATCAGCTGTCGGTGGGAAAACAAACAAAAAACAACAAAAAAGCCGTGCTGGTAGATGTGGGAGGACCCCCCCCCCCACCGTGGTCCAGCTAGACCCTCATCCCCTTTTGGGGGAGGGTCGATCTTCACTTAATTGAGAGCACAGCCACCTGCTTGGTGTGGAAGCATCTAGCAATTCACCTGGGGAGGTCCTTCAGCCTGTTACTCATGCCTGAGACTGGAACACCTGGGTGTTCAAGCCCCAACGCTGGATCTTAAACCGGCATCACGCTGGCTGAAGTTGACCTTCCTGAAATAACCGATATGAGAATGTGTCCAGGCTGAACACAAATCAAATCTCAGCCCAAAGCAGCCGCAATCCATAGAGTAAGAGGATGGAGCGCGTGAGCCAGCAGTCATTCGCACGTTGCTCCGTGACGGATCTGAGGGCTTCATTCCCATTCTCTGCCCCTCCTAACATGTGAACTCCAAACCAACTTTAGCTTTTTTTTTTTTTTTTTTTTAATTTACTGTGAAGTAGTACTGGGACACATTTGCCAAGTTAAGAAAAATTCACATTTCGTGGAAATTTGCATGTTCATTCACAAGGATCTAGCTCCTTCCCAGGATTGGTTCACAGTGGCAGGTGCCAATTTGTGGTTACCCTGAAATGACCCACTTCTAAACAAACTCCAGCAGCCCTGGGAGAACTCTGGTTATCAGAGGAAATCCCCGACGGATATCGAGGATTATTTCTGAATGCTTTTTACGAGTTGAAGTTTCTAACTGTTCTTCCAGCAGAGTTGGGAGCTTACTGGTGTAGGGATGACAGCCAATCTGCTTAACAGACTAGCTTAACCCGAGCTTGTGTTTGGTTTTTGGAAAATTGAAGTACTTTCCTTTAAGATGTTTTTTTTTTCCCCTGCTCTTTATCTCAGCTCTGGCTTTATTCATGCTAGCCGGTAGTGGGTAATTTCTGTAGTTGGAAGTCTCAGAAGGATAAGATAAAAATGTGTACAGGTCTTCCGTATTTACACGTATATGCATTTTTGACCAAGTGTGCAAAGGCCGTGTTCTCTACATTTAGAAAATATTCTTGCTGGGCAAATGCTCATTAGCCTTAAAAGCATCACACTCTCTCACCTACAAGAGAATGTGCATACGCAACTAGAACCACTGTTTTAATGATCAAAGACTATGCGGACTTCTTGTGTTGGCTAAAATGGGCATGATTGGGGATGGGGCTGTTACTTCTCAGGGTCTTGATCTCCCAGAATGTCAGATAAACAATTCAGTCTCAGCTTGGTGCCTGGCTTTGAGCATGAGTGACTCCATTTTGCTCCGATCCAGTGAGCCTTGTGCAGAAAAGTCAGTCCAAACCCATGCTTTTTCTGTGGATTTTGTTTAACAGTGGCTTGCTACAAGAGCAATTCTCTCTTTTCTGCTATGGCTACCAAACGGAAGAATCTGGAAGGGACTTCCTGGTTTTGCCCAGGGGAATTGAGCCCTGAGGCAAATTCTGTGTGATTATTAGCACATCTTCCTGTGTTTCTTTTCTCTCTGATGGCTAAGGCTTGGGTAAGGTGGTTACACTAGGTATAATGCCACCTGACCTTCAGAGTTACTGGGAAAAACAAAAACAAAGACGGGAATTGTTGAACTATGATAGTGGCTCATGATTGTAACCCTAGTCTGGGAGATGGCCATAGTGGTTTAAAGACAGATTCAAAAGTCCGTGAGAGGCTTACCTCCATTTAATCAGCCAGAAGCTGGAAGCCAAACTGTGGCTTAAGTGGTAGAGCACTAGCTTTGAGCAAGAAAAGCTAAGGGACAATGCCCAGGCTCTGAGTTCAAACCCAGTACACACACACACACACACACACACACACACACACACACACACACACACACACACACACACACACACACACACACACACACACACACACACACACACACACACACACACCAGAAAGCAAATAGGAGTGTATAAGAATCTAGAGCATCTTTGTCGACTGTCTTCATTTTCTTAATTGAATTTTATTCACTTAGTACTTTGGCATGGAAGGTATAGAGGATTTAATTCTCAAAAGGTATTATTCCTTTTCTGATCATTTTTAATACCTTAACTCCCTGACCAGAATTTCACAGGAAGCTGAATAATTAGTCAACTTAAAGATGTTTTGACTAAAAGAAATTCAGCAGTTCCAAGGCATTCCTCAAAGGACAAAAAAAAAAAAATTATGTGTAAAACTCGCTTAAGAGAAACAAAAGAAAATCCAGTTTGATTCCTGAGGTGGGCTTTATTATCTTGTATTGCGAACCCCTGCAAGAAAATTTAAATTTTCAAAAATACAATTTTGTAAAACAGTATTCCAATTAAAAACATACCCACTCATTATCTGCATCCGAAAGAAGCCAGGTTAAAAAAAAAAAACACTAATGGGAACTAGGGCAAAGAGCTAATAAAATTTAGTTTTCATTATAAAAGATTATAAATGAGAAATAACGGTCCCTGTTCACTGTGACTAGCAAAGCACCGACCTCCACAGGAAATACTGTACAAATTCAGTTTATTACTTGTCACACCTTCAAGTAGACAAAAACAATTCACATTCTAAATGTTTAACTTGTCACTTGCTAGTAGGGAAAGTGACATTTTTGCCAACTTCATTCATATTAAACAGTTACATGTTATGTAGCCAAAAAAGAAAAAAAAATGGTTGGAATGCAAAAGTAACTTTTTTTTTTTCCCTAAGGCTTCTGGTGTGTGTCTGCTCTTCCTTTTAATCTCTTTGGCATTTTATAGTTGGCAACATTCACTGAGCTTTCAAAAAAAATCAAATGCTTTCCTTTGAATAAGAATGAATCATCAACTTATTTCCATGTTTTCCAAGGGGAACGCAAAAGTCATGCCATTCCCCTCCATGGCAGTAGCTTCAAAGAGCACCATCTCTTACAGTTGGAGAAGTTAATTAATGGCTCAGTCCACTCTACAATGCTCTGATCTATTTCATGTCGGCTTGATTTTATGGGCTTGGGGGCTTTTAGTTATTTATTTTTTGGAGTTAGGGAAATAAGGCAACCTCGTGTTTGTATTGGACAGAACATCTCAAGTCAAAGAAAAATAGTCCTTCCTAAACTCTAGAATAGAGACTTTTTTTTTTTTCTGGATTCAGATGCCCAGTCTCTTTTGATAATGACTTTCGAATTCAAACTGGAAAGAAATTTGCCAAATGGCCTCCAGGATAATACTAACGTAAGAACTTGTTAAATAAACTTCATGGATTTTTTTTTCTCCCTTAGGAAATACTGTGCGAACAGTTGTGTGTGTGTGTGTGTGTGTGTGTGTGCACACGCGCACGCACATGTGTGTGTTTTAAATAATTCCATTGTATGCATTTGTCAACTCTAACATTCAACAGGTATTTCCTGGGTGCAGACTTGGAGCTCAGACTTGTGCTGAATTCCTATAGATACAGGCATGAGAAATGACAGAGGAAATGTCTCAAGTCTTGATGATCATATATCATGATTTGTCAGGTAGAGAGGAAGTAAGTGTCCACTAGGGCTATGGTTTGGTTTGGTTTTTGTTTTTTTCCCCCTAGGTACTTAGTGCGCAGTATACAGGCACACTGGAGGGTTAGTTATAAAAGCAATATCTCAATTCCATCTTAGTGCGTTCTGAGAAGTAGAGATAACACAGCTGTCCTAATGCTCACATTATTGTCCACATCTGAAAATGGAAGATTCAGAATAAATGCCATCACACTTTGATGTTTAAGAAGGTTGACTGTGTGCCAAGAAGGGATGGTGGAGCTGGTAGGAACTCTGACCACTGGGAAGTCAAGTTAGCTACCAGATTGTTTGGGCCACAAGTTAATTCAAGAAAGGAAATAAATCTTTGCTTGTCTCCCTCCCTCCCTCCCTCCCTCCCTCCCTCCCTCCCTCCCTCCCTCCCTCCCTCCCTCCCTTCCTTCCTTCCTTCCTTCCTTCCTTCCTCCCTTCCTTCCTTCCTTCCTTCCTTTCTTGCTTCCTTCCTTGCTTCCTTGCTTCCTTCATTTTCTATACTTCAATTGGGGGTTAAAGTTTAAATGAACAGAAAGGTCAAAAAACCCAAGCGAATTGCTGAACTTACCACACTGATGTAAGGCTGTGTTTTCTCCTTTGAGATAGAGAAACGGCCTCCAAAGAGGGGAGAAAAGCGGGGTTTATGGAAAGGTTGGAGAGGAATTGTTTAATTCGCTCATTCGTAGCTTTCTCAGGAACGATTATGCACTCCTTATGAATGTGACATTGAAAATCTGTACTTTTTATAGTACGCAGTGGGAAAAAATGTAAGCTGTAAAATGTTGCTTTAAAAACGTGTTTAAAAACAGTGTTCTGACACTTTATTGCACAATGAGTTCTTACATTAAGCATTTATGGCAGCCACAAATTCTCAGCATGGATTTGATGCAGTAATAAAAAGCACCAAAATGGGTCCAACTGACATTTTACAGCCAGAACAAAGGGTTGAAAGTTTAAAGCTTGTCTATAGCCGCTACATGTTACCTATTAGCTACATTATCTACAACAAGATTGCCTGGTACCAACTCAAAAACCATTTCTCTCGGTAAACTCTCAGTGGATTCGATCAAGGAGGAAGAAGATCAGTTCACTTGGCTGCACAAACTTAAAATGATTAACAGAGATCCTAAGAGTTTGCAGGCAACACTACATGTGCACACGGTTGACACACGATCTGGTCTTCCCCACCCAAATGGACCAGTCTCTTTCCTGGAATCCCACTCTGTCTCTAGTCTTTATTAATACCTGTTAATAGGATAGAATAAAATGGTCAAAAGGGCCATTTGATCCTTGGATTCTGGCAAAATATTGAATACATCCTTGAGGATTTTTGTTGTTGTTGTTAGTCGTGGGGCTTGAACTCAAGGCCTGGAGGCTGACGGTGAGCCTTTTGGTGCTAAAGACTAGTGCTCTTCTGCCTTGAGCTGCAGCGCCACTTCTGGTTTTCTGGTGTTTGTTTGGAGAGAAGAGTCTCACAACTTTCAACCTCGATCCTCAGATCTCAGCCCCCTGAGTAGCTAAAATGACAGACGTGAGCCACCGGTGCCTGGCTGTTTTTCTTCTGGAGTTTACAAACAAATGTATGGCAATCTCTAAGCTATCGATTTGAATCTTAAGAGATTGGTTATTAGGGAAAAAAATAGCAGTCTACTTGAAAGGTTTCCTACATGTGTCTTTGTCTTAAAAAATGCACAGTTAACTACCTAACTAGCTAACTAGGAAGCTTTTGAAGGGCAGAGTGATCTTTTAGTCCATGCATTTGACGGTGGAAAACAATGAGCTCTGTTTTCCTCAGCCATAATTTCTGTGTGTGTGTATGTGTGTGTGTGTGTGTGCACGTGTGCACGCGTGCCCAAAATTGCCACTGCCAAAAAGCTCGTAAATTGGACACAGAAGAGCACAGTTTCTCAGAACTGCAACAGATGCGCTCTTCCCTAAGGTCTCCGTGTGCCCCAGTCTGGTCGATGTTCATTACATTTAATGCTGGATAGATATATTGGGAGTGAGTTAAAGTTATTACCAGCCAACTTGCTGTCAATATTGCAGAGAAATAATTAATACAGCTGTAGGTTCTTATGGGTTGGTTAGTCGTCTAAGTATTTGAACATCATCGTTATTAATATTACTCTTCACATGCTGTGGCAACTCAGGACCTTGCTGATTTGTAGGGATGGCTCTGAATAGTAGCTTAAAAAAAATAATATGTCTCCTTTTATCTGGAGTGTGGTGGTTGTTATCTCTTTTGCTTTTGTAAGGAAGATTGAACGTGTAGCCTTTCTTACCAGAGTATTTTTGACTCGAGCCCCAATTCCCAGATCTCTCTTCTTTTTTTCCCCTTGAGTACTCTTGCTAAGAATTATCACTCTTTTTATGTGTTGTGTTAATTACATTTTTATTGTCATTAAGTAGCTGTACGAAGGAGTCACTGTCCAACCTATCAGTTTACGGATACAATGTATCTTGATCCATGTCACCCATTTTACCATTCTTCATTTCCCCCCAACAGCCTCGCCTCTCAATTTTCTCAACTTCATTTCCTGTGGCATCTGAAAGAATTAGGAATTAAGTTTTAACTTTCTGAGGTTCTCTATTAATTTCTGCCTTTCTTACAGGGAACCTCTAAGGACTGCTTTAGCTACTTACTCTGGTCTTTAGTACATTGTATTTTTTTATGGTCAGTGATTTCAGTTTTGCTTAAACTATCTTCGGAGATTTCTTCAACTTCGTGTTGTTTCAGTTCTAAATGATTCGTATGGCTCAGTGGAGCTTAGCAAATGTTCCCCATGCAATTGAGGAAAGTCTTTATCCTTACTGATGATAGGTAGGGCTCTGGTACATTCGATGCACGTTGTTCAAATTTCCTGTATTTCTACCCATACTTTCTCCTCCCAATTCTACCACTTCCAGTAGAAAGTGAGTTCTGAAATCCTAAGCACATTGGATGTGTGGCTCTGCGGTTCCATCAATTTTGTTCCCTATCCTTGCAATCTAGAGTTTTGCATGCCCATTTAGGACAGTGCCTGTTACTTTGCCATTACTGTCATCTTTGTTGTTTTTGTCTTCATGGTGATTGCTTTTAAAACTCAGAAGGCTTCTACTTACCAGGTAATACCTGAAACCCATTGCTTTGAAAGATGAGGTTTGGCTTACCCTAACTCTTTTTTTTTCCCATTTCTTTCCCCTCTTGTCTTTATCTCTACTTTTTAATTAGATGTCTTGAACCAAAAACCTCTATGCACATACAGGAGTTTGTGTGTGTGTGTGTGTGTGTGTGTGTGTGTGTGTGTGTTTGCTTGGTCCAGTCCCAGAGCATCTCTCTGCCAGCATCGGGGCTTGGCCTCCTGTGTGGTTGCTGGGCCTTGCCTCTCTGGGAGCTGTCTGCTAAGCACTGCTCCCTGGAGCCTTCCTGTAGGATTTCCCTCTGACTACTGGCTTCCTCCTTTTGTCTTCAGGCCCCATTTGCTTCTGTGCCAGTCAGTCTTATCTCCTGCACATTTCCTGTTCTACCTCTAAATCGACCCTTAGGAAAACAGTCATCTGAGCTAAGGCTCAGGGTGTCCATCCTAAATGGATATCTACAGCAAGTTTCTGAAGTTGCTCTCCAGGGGGCCTCGAGTGCTCAGCTGTCCGGGCTTTCCACGGTGGGGGTCCACAGCCACCTGCTACGGGGCCCTTGGCGTTAAGAGAACGGCTTCTGGGCTCTACTCGGTCCCTCACATCACGTCGCAGGAATTCGGGAGCCGCAGCTTGTACAGCCTTGCCCTCACCCAGGGGCCTCATCCGGCCGTCCTTCCCATAGAAGAGAGGCCAATCTATCTCTTCAAGGCTGTTAGAACCCAATGCGTGGGGAGAGATTTCTAGGGTTTCCAGCGCCACCCGGGATTCACTGTGGTGGAGCCACTGGTGGCTCCGAAGGTTGGATAAACCTACTTCCCTCCAGGAGAACCTGAGAAGATGCCATGCAGGAGGGAGTTGCTCACCTGGCAGCCTGCAGAAGAAAGTACTGGTGGCTTGGTTCTCTGCGGGACCTGCTCCAAAGTGAAGCTCTGTGGCTCCCTCCGGGAGGTGGAGCGCCAGCCGTGGATCCCTTTCATGCGTATGTGTGAGGTTTCTTGACGAGTGTTACTTGTCGGAGGGCGTCCAGCTCTCCGGTTACCAGGCAGGCTGCCGGGGACATGGCATTAGCAGCTTTCTCCTCTTCTGTATGGACAGGGTGTCCTGTGTCCTGTGGTGTCTTGAAACCATCTTAGACAACTCGACTTACAGACTGTGAATGGTAAATAAAAGCAACTCCGTTACCAAACAATTCTGCGAAAAGCACTTCAGTCCCTTGACTCTCCCTTGAATATTTTCCCTCCATTTTTTAGGGTTGTTGTTGTATTTTTGTGGTTTGGTTTGGTTTTCACTCAAGCTTCTAGAAGCTGCTTCCCCTAATGGAACCTACAGGGAATGTCTATCCAATTGTCTTGTTCAGTAAATTACATCCTCTATCTCATACCAGCAAAACCATCCAAACAGTACTTCTTCCAAACAGTACTCCAAACGGTACTTCTTCCAAATAGTCGTTGGCCCATGACCCAAGATGGTAAGGAATATTTCAAGGGACCAATGTGTACTGGGGGGACAACGCTATTCCATCATGGCACAAGTGACTTAGCTAGAAATGAAGCAGCAAGCGAAATAAATAAGACCTGTCAATTTCCTACATTTTTCTCTGTGTACTCTTTCTGCGGTCATAGTCCTTTCGGGCAGAGTCGGCATTAACTCTGCTAAGCACCTGGCTTTCTGTATTTTGTTAAACAGGAACTGGGGATGGAAGCCTTTATTTTTAATTACAAGACTTACTCCGGACTGAGCTTCTTAAACTATTTCCATCGTCTGAAACGCAGGTCTCGTAGCCACGGGTGCAGGGTTGTTAGCTGGAGATAAAATGACTACATTGGTAAAAGCGCTGACAGACTTGGAGGGGTGGGCAGTGCACATTTTGTTTGGGGGTTCTCCAAGAAGAGCCTATCATGATCATTTCTGTATTATTAAAGAAGTGTCCACTGCAGCTTGTGCATGATATCTAATCGAGGTACCTTTATGTGGATGGGAGCTTATTCACTTCATAATGATAAAATTGGGTCACATTCAAACCATGGGGCTCCACAGAGGTTAAAAACAAATATTTTTGTATTATATATATCTCACCATGTACAAATCTTTACTCTTTAGGTTGAAATTATAGTTCATGTCTCATGACATCATGAAATGACCAAATATGGCATGATATCACATAGTCAATATTTGTCAAGCACCTTCTAATTGATTCCCAGCCCCATCCTGATACTAGAAATCATCTTCTGAGAATAGAGATAGGAGTCTTTGGAAGATCTCTTCCCACTAATTTATGAGTTTAATTTCATCCAATTAATCAAACAGTAGGTGGTATAGCTACTCTGCATACACTCCAACTTCTTTCACTGTTCCTTCCCATAAGGTACGTGGCCAACTTTCCTAAAGTAAATGTAGATAGAACTAGACAGGTCATAATTCGAAATTAGATCCCAAGATTTATGGAGAACTTACTAGCTCTGCTACCTGGATCGTACCTGGAATGATAGAAAGACATTTTCGGTGTTGGGAATGCAGTCTCACATTGTCTTACCTATCTATGTTTTACTGAAAAGGTGGAAGTTGGTTGTTGTTTTTTTTTTACTTCAGTTCTGCTTACTTTCACACACACATCATGGAATATTATTACAAGATTTATTCACATGCTTTCATAGCCATTCCCCCTCAAATTGGAAGAATTTAAGGAAATTGAAGCAGTACCTCCTTACAACAATAATATGAATTAAAAATATAAACCAGGAAGCAGCAAAATATGAGGAAGAAAGTTGGAGGTATTGAAGGGGATTTTATTTCCAGGCTACTTGAAAAGCTCTTTAGGAGCACCTACTTACATACAAATAATTGATGTGCTAATTACAGATCATTCCTGTCTTCTTTCTTTTCTCTCCTTTTAACCCTCAAGCCTCATTACTGCAGTGCTACTCCTGATTGTGATGTTATTGGAGCTTCAGAAAACCCAAACCAAATGTCATGTGTCGTTTTCAAAAGAAACACAGCATGCATTCCAGTGAATTGGCCTCCTTCTGATTTTTCTGTGACTTTTGTGATGGAATTTTTATTTATGTCAAGATCAAGGTCAAGAAGGGATGATTTTGCTGTATAATCATACTTGTGTGCAAAGAAAACTTTACCAGTTTCTTTTTCTGCCTTGATCTATCTGTCCTGACCAAAAATCAAAAACAAAAAACACAAAAAAACATTTTTTAAAAAAGGAAACTTAAAATGATAGCACGGTGACATTTTAGAACTGGAGAAGTCTTTGCAGATGATCAACTCCATTCCTTTGTTTTAACCAGATTTGAGCTATAGGAAATCAAGCCCTGGAGAAATTAAGTGACCTGAAGTAGGCAATCCATATGATTGAATGTAGACTTTAGAAGTGATGCTGAATATTCTGGAATATTCAATCCTAGGTCCTGGCAACCGTGATCTGAATCTCTTCTTTTGCTCACTGCTAGCTTTGCTTCCGTCGTATTTGTACCGGCTAAAATTTCAAACCTATTGTTAGAACTGTAGGAGAGAATGCATCTGGGTGTCTCTGCCCAAGGGCTGTATGTATATAAAAGCAAGAAGATGCCTGTGGTAGATATGTTAAGGAAATGGACGTCCACCATTCAGAACATGCAAACCCACCGAACTTAGATACCATTTAATTGTGCGATGCAGTTTTCTGATATCTTTCCTCCTGTTTTCTTTGTCTCCATTCCTTCCATGTTAGATAGTGTGTCTCGTTATTCATTATTAGACTCTTAATTGATCCCTAGCTTGTGGTGTGAGAGTGAACTGACTACTATTTCATAACTACAGCCCATGGAGCCTGGTTCAAGCACTTCTCCAAAATGCTTTCCTTTAAAACACTCCAGAGCTAGGTGGAGGAGTCTCTGTGTTTAGCAATGTGTCAGAAGAGAAACCTGCTTCATAGAGGCGTCGAGGGTTAAAATGCTGTTAGGAGTCAACTCAGCATGTGGCAACAGAGGACTTAATATGTATCATGTTTAAAATACGATCTCGGAAACATCTCTGAAGTCTCTCTCTCCCCAAAGGAGGGTTGCTTCTGTCAGTAAAGGATGCTGTCTTGTTTGTCCTTTCATATTCTTGAATCATAGCACCTACCAGGCCACTGTAGGTGGGCAGAGAAAGAGGAGGCTCACTGTTCAGAGGTATGTGAGTGTGAACGAGAATGAATGTAGCTTCTGAGTGTCTATGGGTTGCAAGTCCCTTGTGAAATGCATTTCACCAGGACACAGTGTTGAAAAGAATTCTGGCCATGAGAATGTCAGGACATGTGGATGTTTCCAAAACAACAATAATATCTACATATATGTGATGTTTAATATAATATATGTAATATATGTAGTTATTACTCTCCATTCTCACTGTCTTCCACAGTAAAGTGAGACAGAGCTCTGTGTGTGTGTGTGTGTGTGTGTACAAGCTGATTATTTAAAAAGAAAACAAAAAACAACTTGGAAGCATAGTGAAAGGTATGAGAGCAATGAATAAATGAATAAACGAACGGAGGAATGCAACATTGCTATGATGGTCGTCAGATTACCCACAAAGCCACAGTGCCAAGGAGATGGATTCTGTCCCCCCACATGGAGTAAGACCTAGGGTACGTCGATCCACCTGCCTTCCTCTCCTCTGCCCTTTCTGCTTTTACAAGTATGAACCCCGAGACAGTTTCTGCAAGCTCAGTCTTCACGTTCCAACGAGCCCCAGGACAAGAAATGGAAGGTGGATGTGGGCTTGGGGCCACCTCTCTTCACTGTGCAGGTGGCAGTGTTCATTCCCAGCTCAGCTGGACAGAGCTGCTCGGGCCTGGGCACCACGGGGCCCTCTGGGGTGCAGGTGGACTTGAGGTAGAACTGGAGGGAACTTCAAAGGAGTGACTAGCCTGACCATTTTATTTCCACACACCGTCATTTCTATCCAGGGGATTTTTAAAAAAAAATGCACAGGCCATGCGCAGAAAGACAATCTGCAAAGTTAGCCTAAGAGGAACCCTCTAGTGTGGAACAGGACTCGCTTGCTTTAATTCAGAAGTAAGTGCCTGCGTAGTAGTAAAAGTTGATGGAAATACCACGGAGAAAGGAGGCCTGATAGCTCACAGGATCAGAGAAATACAAGGGATCATGAAATGTCATTTCGCCCATATGCTGCCCTGAAACATTAATTCACAGCATATTTTATTATCCTGACATTTAAATAGAGTCACTTGGCACAAGGACTTGGCTGAACAAAGTTTCAGTTACTTTTCTTTCTTTCTTTTTTTTTTTTTTGAGAGGCCTTCACTTGTGGCTGTTGGATTCACAGAATAATCCAGAAAGTGGCTTTTTTCTTCCTGCTAAGGAAATTTCATATCTCTGGGCTCATCAAACTCTTAGTAATGAGAAAGGTTATTTTGTGACTAAGGACAAAATGAATTCGAAGTGATAGGAAAATCAACATTTCATCTACATTTTTCCAGCAAAAAAAGTTTCTGTGGCCTTTGTTTGGTTTTAATATGACCTGAAGGTGAATTTGTGTTCTGCTTTGTTTTTTAAACTCTGGCCTCTAGACGTAAATGAAATAACCATAACCACTTGGGCTTTTGGTGGATTATTAAACATCCCCTCTAAAATGTCTTGACATTTTTGTTTACTTTCTGTGGTTTCAGCTCAAACTGTATCGAACAAAGCCCCTGCATCTAGGCTGCATGCTTGCATTTGTACAGATAACTTGTTTCACACCACTTTCATATAGACCAGCATGCCCACAGGCAGGTATTCACTTCT
Organism: Dipodomys spectabilis; assembly: GCF_019054845.1. NCBI lineage: Eukaryota > Metazoa > Chordata > Mammalia > Rodentia > Heteromyidae > Dipodomys > Dipodomys spectabilis. The sequence continues at coordinate 4,819,930 of NW_024870935.1, forward strand.
TGGCTAGGAAAGTTCATAGACTCTTCAGCTTTGGTTTTGGTTACCATAGCATGCTCAAGTGGTTTTCGAGTTTCTCTCCAACTCTTAGCTCTCCTTTGTCCCTGGTGGTTTAATTTCCAAGGGGGAACAGCAATCATTTCAGACGTATGCTCCATCTACCTAGCAAACTCCGTGGCATTACGGAGCAATCCTTGCTAATTGGGGCTAATCCGACACTGTGACCTGGTTGGTCGGGTCTGGACCTCTGGGCATGCTTAGCTAAGAGTTAGATAAAGTCAGTTTCTCCCTCCCTGCTCAGAAGGTCCTTGGAAGAACTCAGAAGGTCCTTGGAAGAGGTAAAGTGAGTGTTTATGCCAACAGACTGCATGTTGAGACTATGTAAATAACCAGTGTCCCCTCTGTTTTCCTTTGTGTCATGTAGATACCAAGATATCCATTGGCCCAGAGCTTTCTGTAGGGAAGCAGCTATTTCTTGTTTTTATTCTTGAAACTACAATCTATCAGAGCAGCTGGAAACTCGTTTTATTATCTCGATGATCAAACATAGTCAGCCGGCACAACCACTTTGGGGAGTTTTGCTTGCTTTCTTGGATAAGCCATCATTTCTGGCTGTTGGAGCCACAGAATTATCCAGAATATTTTTTTTTCCTTATTTCTACTCCAAGTACTTGGTAGCTCTGGGCTCATCAAACTCTTACATTAAAAAAAAAAATGAGGGTTCATTTTGTAAAAACTGAACAAATCTCAAGGTCTTAAAGCCATTTACACTACTCATTCAGTTCAATTTGTTTGTGAGGTAAACTGTCTACAATTCCTATTCAGATTATAGCATGCAAGATATCATTAATCAAATATCTCTCCAGTAGAGAGCACATGTCTTCAGTTAAACAGAAGTACCACTACCAAACCCTGCTCCCATCTTAAGCCTTTCAACATTCATTCTCTTGTCGTAATTCTGCTGCAGGTTCTTGTGCATGAAAATAAAATAAATGTGCGAATTATTAAAATTCTATGGTGCCTCATTATGAGTAACAAACAGTGCTGAAGTCTTCAATGAGAAAAGTAGATTTGCTGTATATTTTTTTTAAGCAAACCAAAATAGAAATGGAAACACATTGGTAGGTTGACCCCCTGTGTTCACCTTTTGCGTTTGATCTGCCCCAGGAAACAAAGTGTAATACTGTTAAATAAAATGAATGTGGTGGAATGTAGGCAAATCAGGACATCATCTTACCATTGCATCTTACCTCTCATTCACATGGGGATAAAATAATATCTCCTGCTTTCAAAGGAGAAAAAAAAAAAAGCAAAGCTTCCAAAGTGCTGAAACTATTTCACACAATTCATGATGATGTAAAAGTCTCCTACAAAAGGGTCTTCTGACAAATTAGACAGCACTTTAAGGAGGCAGGGAAGAAAATCTCCAAGTGGGAAGGATGCCTTTTTCTTCCTTGTCAGAGTAATTGGTTCATGAACGGAAAGGAGAGCAGGAGAAGGGACCCAGAGGGAGGGGGCCGGCCGGCCTCTTCTTTGGTTGTGTGTTGCTCAACATTGTTTCCAGCTTGCTTTGCAGTATCAGATAGCTCTCGGGGGTAGGGGCTGGACCCCCATAATCAACTCTGGTCAATAAAGAGCTGGACTCCTAATTGTTCCATGCCAGGCTGCTTTCCTCCTGATGGAGAGGAGACGAGGAAAGAGCTCCCCGTTACCCTCCCCTGTTTCCCTAATCCCAGAGATCCAGCCCTCAAACTAAGCAACAGAGAGAGAGGGTTGATTAAAGCCACCGGCAGTCAAGGTCTTTGTGCTGTGGCCATATCACCTGGTGGATAGAGACCCCATCTCTAATCAAGGGCACGCATGCCCTCAGGGGACTGCGGTGAGCAAGCTTTTGTGTTGAAGAGCACCATTCTAAACATGTCTCGATGAGGGGTCAGCATAAATAGGTTGGCCTCTCCTGGGGTGAGGATCTGTGATCTGTGGGGACTTGCTACTCTTCAGGGCAAGGAAGGGGACGCAGCTGCTGTGTAACGGACAAAAATCCATCTTGAGAATGGCCCGTAGACAGGGTCTTTAATTAAAGTGGTGGTGGAGAGAGCAGGTCACCATGGATTGGGAGCAACCCTCGGATCCCGTTTTGATCTCCAACTAACTGTTCAGTTTTATTCAGGGGACAAAGAGTCAGGAGGGGACCAGAGGGAATAATATCAAGGCAGGAGACACAGACCCTTGTGATGTGTGAAGCCATAAAAGGTTCAAAGTTTGGGTTTTGGTTCAAATAAAAAAAAATTCTGAGTTCAGATGATTTGTGTAAATCCTCTGAAACCTCTCCGCGGCAAAGGACGGGCTGAAAGCGATCTCGTGAGGGTACAACCGTCCTCACAATGCTGACAAATCTGGCCAGAAAAATAACCATTAGCGGTGGTGACCGGGGCCACCAGCTAACAAAGAAAATGCCAAATATCCTGGAACGCAAGGTCGCCTAAATTACAGCCACGGTTTGTCCAAAGACAGGAAATGTGTACACTGAAGCATAAATGATTCCTTTTTGTTTTCTTTTTGCAGTCAGAGTAGGTGTGGTCAGCAATTGAGCAGCAAAGGTATTGATTGACCTCATTCATCAATCAGAGTTCCAACACAATCCAGGTCTCCTATCATGGTGGCCTTTTTTGTTTGTTTGTTTTGATTTGGTTTGATCTGTTTTACTTATTTATCTGTTCTATATATTTTGTATACTTACCTGTTCAGATAGATAGATAGATAGATAGATAGATAGATAGATAGATAGATAGATAGATAGATAGATAGATTTTTTTTGTCAGTCATGGGTCTTGAACTCTGGGCTTGGGCGCTGTCCCTCAGCTCTTCAGCTCAAGGTGAGTGCTTTACCACTTGAGCCACAGCACCACTTCCAGTTTTCTGAGTGGTTTATTGGAGAGAAGAGTCTCACAGACTTTCTTCCCCAGGCTGGCTTTGAACCATGATCCTCATATCTCAGCCTCCTGAGTAGCTAGGATGACCGATGTGAGCCACCAGCGCCCAGCTAGATAAATGTATTTGATATGCTTACCTGTTTATATATTTCCAGACTTTTCTATCCTGGTATGCAAAAGAGAGTAATGCTATAGAAAGCCCAGATAGATAAGGGAAGATGAGTCTCATGTTTTTGCACTTGACTCCTGCTCCAGCCTTTGCTTGCTTAGAACTTTTGTGTAAGCACCTTGCTGACCATGAGCCTGCCTGAATAGCCGAGCAGCCTTCCCTCATTTTTATTCCTGGCATGATGCTTTCTCAGATAACTAACTGAAGCCTTTCTCTTCGGCCATGTCTACCAAGGGCTTCTCAACCTAAAATATCTCTCCCTCATTCCCTCTCCCTCCTTCCCTCCCTCCCTCCCTCCTTAACCTTCTCTCTCTATATATATACCCACACCCACACCCACACCCCCATACACATAATCTTCGCTCTTATTCAACCCTAATAAGCTTGTCCTTCTACTTGGAAATGAATCTAATAAAGGCATGCATAGTCAGGTATAAATTCCAGGACACAGCCTGCTGCATTTTCTCCTCAGAGCTAAATGCCATTTAGTGAGAATGATTTAATTAATGCAACAGAAGTAATATGTCAGTCTGGTGAGGGACCGTCTTGGGGGATTATCTTCCTGAAATCCATCGCATGCACAGCTGGAGTGGACACGGGCTGAGTCCGTCTGGATCCTCTCTCTCTCTCTCTCTTGTTCCTGCCCCAGCGGCTGGACCCTCACTGGAGGTGTCCTGGCTGTACCTCTCAGTGGGAAACCACCCACACCCCAGGACACCCCTCCTCTTGGGGTATTGGGGGCCCAAATGGACACAGATCCAGACCAGCGTGGGTCGACGCCCTTCCCCACTTCCCTCAAACTGTGGGAACCCTTAAGGGCCACCTGGAATTAGGCCAGCCTTGGATCCTGGGGTAGAGTCAGCTGAGGACACAGGTACAACCACACTCTGTGCTCCCCTACCTAGCCTTCCTCGAGGTGTCTCTGGACATCCTCTGAGTGTAGCAACAACAACAACCTGATTCTACGTAAAGCAGAAGAGCTAACTGCGGTGGAGCAGATGACGGCTTCCAACAGCCGTGCGGCAGACAGCGTTCAGGGAGGGCCGAAAGAGACTGGGGGGCCGCGGGGGCCGCAGCAAGGACGGTACGGTAATGATGGGTCTTAGCATCCCCCAGGAACGCCCGCACCTCCCTCAGACAAGCTCTCCTATTTCACCTCCAACCTGCGCATTTCAGAATCCATCCTTCCTTTGTGCTGCGCGCCCTCCACGCCGCCACAGGTACAAAAACACTCCAGAACCACCGTGATCCGATCATTTCCCTATAAATGGAGATCTTAATTATCACATTCACCCCTCTCCTTTCTCCCCGCAGGCCTTTTAGAGGTTGTGCATCACTGACATTCCCTTCCACGGGATTTGCATTTGAAAGGCTGTTGTTCAAATTCGAGTTCACATTTGACACCATGTTTTCTCTCACGGAACATGACTGGTGTGTCTCCAAATCAAGTTTCCAACGCCGTCCATGCCTGAAACCTCTCTGATCACTTTCTGGTGTTTTGCATATATATATATGTGTGTATATATACATGTATATATACACATATATATATATTTTTTTTTTTAATGAGGATCTTCTAAGTAGACTCCGTGTGTATGGTGGATTTTTTTTTAAAGCCCAATCAGGAGATGTTCAGCCCCATTTTGATATTTGAACTTTATACGTTGTCTCCCTCGTAGGTAGTTGTGATCAGTAACACAGGCAAGATGGTATCCCTGGGCTTCTAGGGGTTTCTGGCGACCTGAGAAGAATCAGCCAGGCTGAGGGACAGTCAGGATTCATTCCTATCTCTGGTTCTTTCCTCTTCAAGTCAGTATGCGATCACTACACAGTCCCTGGTGGTTTATTCTGCACACCAACCTAGAGCCATCAATCCTCCATGAAAAATAACAAACCAAACCAAAACCAAAAACAAAGGTTACATTTCCTCAAAGCTCGGGCAGGAGAGAAGGCTCTGTTTAATTGCAACAGAATATACAGAGTTGCTCCTGGCAAAGCTGATGATCTAAGGGGAGATTGTAATGTTAGATATTGATAAAAGAGTTGTCCCCCATTCCCCCCAAACACACACACGCACACTCCTTTGGCAGTAACTGCCCAGCCAACAGATAAAAGGCAGCCAGAATTAGTGACTATTTGTTTTGCACGTTGTTCTCATTTGAGGAAACCTTTTATCCACCGTCGTAAAAGAGTATTCACCCCTACTAGAGAAACACTCAAAAATCACATGCAAATACAGGCTACAAGCACATCTTAGCACGGTACACTGTCAGCCTATCAGGGCTCATTTTATAGGTTTTGTCAGTTTCTGAAAGGCGATGGAGGATAATTGGCCTGAGATGTAAAGCTACCTTCGGCTGATGCAGGGAACAAAGAAAGACAGCGTTCACCCACAAGGCCATATTTTGTGGAACATATCCTTCCTTTTTAATAATGAGCTCGTACACGGTGCTGCTCCTGGGCTAGGGAACTTGCATGGCTTCTCCTCCCTCCCTCCTCCCCACCCCCCACCAACTGTGAGGTCCTACAAGGAATTGAAACCGATCCCATGTGTCAGGCTCCAAGAACAAGGAGAGCAAGGCATGGCTGCTCCAACCCCGGCCTGTCCACAGGAGAGATGCAAATCCTTCCAGCACCTGAGACCTCGGGGTGGAGTCCCGCGAAACAGGCCACAGTGTTGCCCTTTTAGAAGGCTATTCCTTCTATACGTAACACCTACGTGTGATTAATTTCTGCTCTGTCAGATCTCTGCCCAAGGGTGGTATAGCAGACTTAGATGGTTGGGGTTTGGTTTGTTCTCCGAGGAGCCTCATTCCCACAGGGGGCTACCTCAGTTTACATTCCCAGGTGGTAGAGACACTGACATCGCAGGTACTTGTCTTTCTGGTCCTCTCCATATCATAAATGCCTTGAAGTCCACAAAGTGTTCTTTTCTCCTCCATTTCCCCGTTTCCCTCCGACCTTCAGAATCTGCCATGGTCCCCGGCATGCATTTACTAGGAAATGTTTTTGTCACATACTGCACGAGTTTCCACGTGGCCCAAAGCATTTTAGACCTCTTTCTCTTTTCCCCTGGCGCTCCTCCGGTCCCCTCATGACACCCTATCATTGTCCCCGGGATTTTTTCCTAAGGCCCCGGCGTGCCCTTTCCCATTGTGCATTTCCACAGAGCAGGACAAAGTCAAAGCAACATCGCCATGCGTCAGAGAGGGACGGTGGCAAGGAGAGGAGGCTGGTGACAGAGTTGCCACCCCAGGGCTCTGCGTCTTCTCCAAAGGCTCCTGGCAAAGGGCGTGCGCAAACAAGAAGAGCAGATGGCGGGAGTCATTCACCTTGTGCCATGCTCATGTTTGTGTTTCGCCTGCCTCCCTGTCATTTCCAGCCCTTGAGCCTCTTCAGAAGAGGGTTGGGTCTGTGTGTGTGTGTGTATGTGATCTTGATTTGGCCCACATGTGATGTAACCCTGGGTAGTGCTGGCCACAGTGGATCATGCACGATTTCTCCCACGGCCTCTGCGGTGCTGGTCGCTGAACGCACGTCCGGTCCGGTGAGTTTCCCCTCTGAACGTGAGCCCCAGGCCGAGTTCTTTGTCAGTGCGGCTGCTGAGTGATAGCAGGAAGTGTGTCTAATATGCAGAGTGGATTCCCGTCAATGATCAGTCATGACGGTGGTCACTCTGTTCAGAACACGAGGAGAGATCCTTGATCTGTTACCTGATGACATGTAGATTAGAAACACACCCAGGGGGTGGGAGAGTAGGAGAGAGAAAGAAAGAATCGTCCACAGTCACTCAGCAATACTCCAGAATCAAATCGACTCATTAAAGCCCAGGATGCCGGGCAACACCCTGGCAAAGTCCCTGGTTCTGGGGAAGCTACAGTTTTCGCTGCAGTAATATGCAGATGACAGAGTTTGTTGTTCTTGGCTCTGAGCCAAGAGAAGAGCTTCAAATTTGACAATCGCAAGCAGGCAAACAAATCCGACAAGAAACTATTGGTAAAGCATTTAACAATGCTAGTGTATCAGGGTTTTTTTTTTTTTATTTTCTGTGTGCTCTTTTCTGTGATAAAATCTGAACATGTATGTTTAAACTTCAGTCCCAAAGATGCTCGAGTAAATTGTTTTCAAAGAAATAGCATTTAAAACAACCAAAAAACCATGACTTCATAAATGAATACCTCCATGACCAGAATGTTTTACATTAGAAGGATCTATTATTATCATTATCTCAGAAGTCAGGTAGGTTGATTGGACAGTATATTTTTATCTATAATTTGCATATGCAAATATCACAAATATATAAATATTACCAATATGCAAATGTTGATAGATATGCAAATGTCGATAAAAATAGTTTAAGCATACACATTGTGTAGATTTGTCAGGAATTGTGAGGGTCTCAGACTTTACTTCTAAGCTAGCAAAGGAGTTTTCTGTATGGATGGAAGTGGTGACAGGAAACTTCTGATCTATATGAGGTGACTTCACTACCCACCATGCTGCAGGGAATGTATCAAGGTGACCCCCTCGGCACATCATAGATCTGTACCCGTCCAAGACACACCGACTTTAGGAAACTCTGATCTGTTGAAGGAATTGCTAGCTCACCAATCCGGGAGGCATTATCGTATTATTTAAAAAAGAACTTTGCCCTTTGCCCAAGAGAGAAAACTGTCTCTCTCTCTTCCAAGGTTGTTCAATTACACAAAGAGTCTTGAAACATCAGTCCAGGACCAAAAAAATAAATAAATATCGTTACAAGACACATGCAAATAGCTTTGCAACATGATCACTCACTTTTATTGACTGATTATTGATGGATGGATGGATTGATGATTGTGGCACTGGGTATCAAACCAAATATTTCACTCGTGAGCAGCAAGTGCTCTATTACTAAGCCTACTTCCCAGCCCTTTCACTCACCCTTAAACAATCATACCAAAATGATTTCCCACTTTAAATAAGACATTTTAAGCAATACCTTAAAAGACGTAATGAAGACACGTTTGTTTTACAATTTGAATCAAGATTTTCACATGAAAAATTAATATTATTGAAACGTCAAAGTTGAGAAATCACTTTCTGACATCTTTAAAGAATGTGATCTCTTTTTTTTTCTAATACAATAAGCAATCATTTTTCTGACAGACAATAAAGAAAACTATGATTAGGTATGTATTTTAGCAAGCCTCTGATGAAATATTTAATTTCTGGGAAAGCTAAAAGTTGCTTCTTATAGAAAAATGTTAAGGTCTCAGACTCTGAGGACTAGTCATTGGAGAAATACATTCCATTCACTAGCATGACTGAACTCATATGGTCTACATGTATAGCAAATAAGAGTAATTTTAACATGGATTTTTGCCTTGAAGAAAATCCAGCAGTTTGGAAGCATGGCTCAATTGGTAGAGCACCAGCCAATGACCCAAAGTGACGAGTAACAAGTTTTGAGTCCTGGCTAGTAACCAAAACAAAACAAAAACAAAGGAAGAAGATTCAGAAATTTGCATCTCTGTGTTATGTAGGCCATACAAGGAGTTGGGAAAGAAGCAACATGTAAGAAGATATTAACAACTCTCCAGACTCTCACAGCTAAAAGGCATAGGACAAGAATCCACATTAACTGGGGAGGTGCTCATGATCTCCACGCGCACAAACAACCGAGGTTAAGTTCCCCCATGAAAAAGAACTCCTCATAACTGTATAGCAGGCTGGCGCTGGTGTCCTCCAGCTCTGTCTCAGTCTACCTCAGTTTTTTAGCGTCGGATGGTCTTAATGATGTCTTGCATCCAGTAGCATTGCTGGAGAAAGTAAGGATGGGAAGTACTTGTTGTTAGACTAGATAAAGCTAGCATCTTCCATGGAGAGTAATACTCCATCTTATGGCCCTACATCCTCCTCCTTCCTCCGTTTGTTAGAGGGTGGTGTTATAAACAAACACTGCTCTATGCACATGAGTGGCATATTTTCATGCTATTTGAGTTCACTTGTGTATCTTCTCCAAGGAGTGGAATCATTGGGCCCTGTTGTTAAGTTTAAACTTCTCAGGAACTATTGGAGTCTTTTCCTAATGTATTGAAAAACATCCATTTCTCCACCTTCTCACCAACACACTCTGTGTTCTCTGACTTTGAGGAAGCTGTAGATTCTGGAATGTGTGAAGTTTCACCTTGAGGTGGTTTGGGTTTGCATCTCCTAGTAGTAATGACGCTAGATAAATGTCTGCTGTTTCTCTGCCCACTTAAAATGGAGGTTTCCTTATATTGTTAAAGTAATAATCATTATGTATACATACTGTCATCAAGTCTCTTATGAGATATGATTTGAAAATATTTTCTGTACGTTGCCTTCCGTCTCTTTATAGGATGCTTTGAAGCACAGAAGATTTTAACTTCAATGAAGTAAAATTTGTTTCTTTTTTTTTTTGGTATTCTTTTGTTCCTTTGGTTCAGTATCTTATCAAAGAGGACTTTGCCTGGTCCAAAATTAAACTCTTATGGTTTATGTTTCTAAGGAAACTTTAATATTTACATTCAGGACTCGGATGCAGTTTGATAACTTTTTATTTAGAGTATGAACCAAGTATCCACTTAATGAATATTTGCATGTAAATACCTAGTTCTAAAACCAGTTGTTTTCATGGAAATAGCTTTCCCTACTATCTTTTTTTTTTTTCATTTTTTTCCCCTTTCTTCTTTTTCTTGTTCCTTTTTTTTTTTTGCAAGAAATGAATTTACCATAAAAGTGAGGGTTTATTTTCTGGATTACCAATTCTAGTCCATTGATCTGGATATCGGATTGAATGCCAATGTGATCTGGCTCTGATTCTTGTGACTTTGTACCAAATTAAAGGTTGGGAAGGTGGGAATTCTCCAACCTGGTTATTTTAAAATATTGTTTAGGCTGTTCTAGGTCCCTTGTACTTCTTATTATCATCCTTTGAATACCAGTCTTACCCTTTAAATGTGGATAACTATCCCCTAATGAAGAATTGGTATGGGGCTGAACTCTCATTAAATAATGTATTTACATAAGCGGGTATGAAGCCAGCACCATGCTGGGTAATCACTTATTTGCTAATATTCTTTTTTAATAAAAAATCAATAACAAAATGTAAGTTGTTTCACTCAAAATAGGTAGCCAGTTTGCTTATCATCACTAGAGCTCATGACAGATGGTGATACACTTCATAAGAATCCCTTTCCTCTACACAGAGCCCCTCAATGACAATAGATTGATGGCTTTCCTAGTGGGCGCAGCCTGCCAGCACACCTCGGCTCTGCTCATTGGCTTCATTCTGGGTTAGCGTCTTTTCTTCTGACCAGGGGAATTAGTGAAATGGATTGAGTGCTTGCTGAGCGGCAGCTCAATAGCCGTTAGGGCCTTTGTATGTTTTCCATAAAGACCGCTTTCCCTCGTAAGCCAGCCAATAGTGCTTTCCACACTAATAGTTTCTGTTCATGGCTTAAATGACCCCCATGTAAATGTTGGCTGTAGATACAATGTTCATCCAAACAATATTGCTTTGGAACCAATCTTCCAACAGGGTAACAGAGAAAGTCAATTTTCTGTTCAGGCTCCCGGAGTCTCTTGCTCACCTCTTGAGAGACTGCCATCCATTCGGCCTTTCCATGTATTTTGCATTATTTAAAAATCCTTCTATGTCAGAAAAAAAAAAAACACAAAAAACCAAGAACACTATTTCAAAAACTAACATGGAACTCACGAGAACAAAGAAGTGGATGCAAAGAGCAGTTTTCCAGATCCAGGAACGACAAGACAGTGTGCATGTAGGAGAGATGCGTAAATGTGGGGAATACCAGTTATTTTAGCCGGAGATTCAATCAAGAGTTTGTTTTCCAAGCAGGGAATCGGTGGCTGAGGCCTGTAATTCCTCGCTACTCCGGAGGCTGGGATCTGCGCTTCAGTGGTTTAAAGCTAGTCGGAGGAGAGATATCTGTGCAAGTCTCATTCCGGTCAGTCCTCCAAATAACAAACTGAAGGGATGGCCCCAGGGTTTGAGGGCCAAAACTGAGTGAGAGCAACTAGGCCTGATACAGGCACAGGAAATGAGAAGAAGAGAAAAGAGAAGAGGAGGGGAGGGGAGGGGAGGGGAGTAGAGGGGAGGGGAGGGGAGGGGAGAGGAAAGAAACGAAAAGAAAAGAAAAGAAAATGAAAGAATGCATTTCCAGAGGTATGGAAACTCCAAAGAGCAAGAATTGCTGAGAAGAGCGTTTTCAGATTCAGCCAAGTCTGACATCAGGTAGCGGATCCTGAGCCCTCCCACTAAATGGATGTCTGTGATCCTCACACTTTCATGAGTGGAAAAACCCTATGGCCACCTGATCCCACCATGCTGTCCCAACACCCCACTCCATTACACACCAAACAACACAATGTGTGTGACTGTATGTGTGTCTGTCTGTCAGTCTCCTGTCTCCAAACACATTTCAGAAGGGAAAGACGAGGCGTTCACCCTGCTCTCCAACCTTGAGGCGACAGAGCTCGTACTTGGAAACATTTTTTGTCGAGAGTGAAATCCTTTTGGTCTCTTATGTAGCCTCAGGTTGCAAGCGCCTGTGACGGAAAATGGATCGGACGGAGAAGGATACAGAAAGGAAGAAAATCTTCTTTGGTTATTGCAAACCGCATTTAGTCGGGGGAAGAGCATGGTTACAAGTCTGTCATGAGTCAGTTATCACGACACCGTCTTCATTTCTGTCTCTTCTTCTTGGGCGAGGCGGTCCAAGTGGCTCCATTTCAGCCAACCAGACTGGAGCACCAAGGATAGTTGGTCCTGGACACTCCTACCTCTAGTGTGTGTAGAGTTGCCCATTTCACTCCTGGATGCGAGAAACCCAGATGATAGGTTTCAAAGGGATAATTAATTATGGAAGAAGTAAGGCAGTATTTAAAAAAATACAAGTGCCACCTGATGACATTTATTTCCTTGGAATTCTGATCATCCATAGTTTCTCGGCGTTCTCCCGAAGTTGCTGGTATCCCTGCTAAAATATCCTTCTTGTAGAACGAGTTGGTGAGAAAAGGTCCTTCACCAGCTCCCTGGGGATACCTTCCAGAACCTTCTGGAGGAGGGTGGTGGCTGGAGAGTGGAGTTTGGGGGGACAGTGTCTTCCACCCGAGTTAATCTGTCCCTGTAATGTCTTAAGTAAAGAACCTGACTCTTCTCTAGAGGAGCACTGAGAAGGAGTCATGGCCTCTGTGAGAGACACGATACAGATGTGAGGTTGCACCTCTCCAGGGATCCCTGAACCCCACCACGTCACCAGGAGTCCCAAGGGCAACGGCCTTGTTCCTAAAGCAAAGCCTGTGTCACCAGCCACGTCAGCTTACATTCCTTATGGCTACTACACAGTAGAAGTTTTCTATTTTTATTTTTCAAATTTTCTTGTTTCTCCGATTGATTTGTTCAGATGTGCGGGTCTGCGTGGCTTCTTGTTTTGTTTTTTTTTTCCATGGTAGGAGAGTTCTCATGAATCAGGAAGTGCCTTGAAGGTGTAGTTTGGCCCCCTTATGGTTTTACCTCCAGTCTTAAACCCTTGAATTGGTTGCAACTGGTGAAGGTTTTCAGGGTTTTTTTTCTTTCCTCTTCTTTTTTTTCTCATGACTTATATGTGGGTTTTTTTTTTTTTTGTAATTCTGTGGGGATCCTTTAAGTTGTTTTTTTTTGCATGTTTATTATTTGGGAATTTATTAAAAATACCTTACCGGTTTCAAAGAGCTTATTTCTTAGCAGCTCCTAAGATAGGTAGGCAGGAATTAAAGGAACCTATGCAAAACATTAAAAGAGACACATTCCAGTTGAACTTATTAATTCCCTTAGTTGTCATAGGGAAGAAGAAGAAAAATCTGTCAAATTATTTTTGACATTTGATGCAGCTTATTTTTATAATTAGTGCTGCTCTATTCTGGATGTTGAGTTAGGTCCATTTCTGCGTATTCTATTCTCACTCAGAGTGAGTGATTACCAGCAGAAAACCAGCTAGGATGAAGAATTATAATCGGAGAGAAAACTTTTTTTTTTTAAATAAAAAAGGGTGAATTAATTATTGGGTACTATAATTAATCAGAGTTATTCCTCTCAAGGTTAGCACTTTAAAATGTATCCTACAGGATACATTTTAAAGGATATAAAAGAGCACACTTAGTTAAAACGTTTCCTAATGATCATCATACACCATCTCACAAAGGCCTGTACATGAAATGCCTGTGCTGTTAGCTTGGTTCCACCATTGAGTGGTCACCCCGCAGAGCAGAGCGCCGGGTCACGGGGGCCGGTGTGTTCCCACTTGCTTCTGGACACTTCTGAGTGTCACCAGCTTCAATCCCACCATGCCAATTGCTGGGGGCACCTCTCGCCACCTGGCCTAAGCGCTCACCACCATATGTTTCCCTCCATGTACAGCACCGGATTCAGAAGGGACTCAGCACAGGAACGTTGCCTGGGTTGTTTTCAATGAACATATATGTTATACGTGAGGATCTCTTACACAACGTCTACATCAAAGGATGGGTTATTGCAGGCACCTGTAAAAGGTCATGAAACTGATACAAGAAATCTAACCCATACCCAGGGCCCAAACCCACCCATCCACGTGTCCTGTGTCATCAAGTTTCTTTTATTTTTTGAGGTCAGGTCTTCCTAGACATACCACACACACACACACACACGCACACACACACACGTGGGTCCTGTGAGTGCTGGGATTACAGGCGTGCACTACCACATTCATTCCATGACATCTAGTCCTTCTCAACATCTTTTCAGGCTAGTCTGAACATAGCTAACATGATACAACTTCACGTCCTTAACTTCAGCATGGAACTTGAAGAGGTAATCCATATTTTGGTCACAATGAAACTCATCTATGGGGAAAAAAATACTTTGGGTTAGCACAGTTATAGCTGCAATTATACCTAAACATAATAATCCCCAAATATCAGCACATATATGCCAAGCCTTCAAAAGTAAATCAGAATATATTAGACTGCATTTCCTAAAAGTGGGTCATTTTAAAAATTTAAACTGTATTTTAATTTGATTTCTCAGATTCAGATAAACGTTCCGTGATATCACTTAGAAATTATTTGTGTCCATGTATTTCTATAGATGGATAGGTAGATAGATGATACATAGGCAGATATAAAATAGATAGATAAGAGGTATATAGATATAGATATAGATATAGATATAGATATAGATATGATAGATACCTTTCTAGTCCTGTATTTGTATTAACAATGTCTTGAGTGGTGTTATCTTACAACTGATGACAGATATATATGTACAGAGATAGAAATATAGATATAGATATATAAGCTACATACACATATATATACCTATATATGCACACACATACAGTTTTCCTTAAAGATATATTCATTTATAATACCATGTCACTGCAGAATTCAGGGTACGTATAACATGGAGTTTAAAGATGCAGTTCATACTCATATATATATTCATATGCATGTGTGTATATAGATGAATATGCATACATAAATTCAGAAGCGTCTAAGTTATCTTGTAGTGGCAAACACTTCCAAAAATCTCTGTACTATAAAACAACAGTGACGCGTTTTCCCCACCGTTCCGCCCAGCTGTGGAAGATGCAGTGAGAAGTCGGTGGCTGTGCACTCTCGACCTTTGAGAACCGGGGGGGTTCCTTGTTACCCTTGGGTTCCAGAAGGGAGAGAGCAGGAGAGAGCGCATGTGTTTGGAAGGTTTGTGGCCTCGGTCAACCAGCGATCAGCCAGTACCTCCCTCCCCCTGGCTGCCTCGCGGCCTTCCAGAAGCATTCTCTCTCCCATCAGACATCCGCAAGAGGGTAAGGGCTAGAAATGGGCTGGCACCATCTGTAATGAATGCCTGCTGGAGTCGTTCAGTGGAGGTCAGGTACCTGGACCGCAGCCAGCAGAGCCTCTCTTCCCAACCACCCCCCCCTTCCAAAAACAAAGGAAGTCAAAGATGCTCGCTTCACCCCATTCGGAAACTTTCCAGATTCTTTTCTTTCTTTTTTTTTTTCTTTTTTCTCCTTCTCAGTGACTGTGAAAAATACGATAAAATAGAGACAAGTTTAAAACTTACTTGTTTTCTCATCATACAATAGAGTTGCATGTTGTCACGCAGTTCCGGGTGTGTGTAATCTGGATTTCAAAAGATGTAGCTCCTATAGTTAAGAAAAGAAAAAAAAAAATCTAAATTATCCCCCTGTGGCAAACTCCACAATGGTAGCAGGCACTTTCTTTACAGTAAAACTTTATAAAATATAGAAGGATACTTTTTTAAAGTCTCATTCATGGAGCACTTGTAAAACTAGATGCTTTTGCCATGTGATACTTGCCTGACTGGAGGCTGGGAGAAAAATTATATGTATTTTTTCACTGCTACAGGGTATTTGTAGAAGACCCCAAAAATCATTGGGGCTCTAATGAGGTATTACAAATCTGCCAGACAACTCTACCCTCAATTTCTTCCTTTAGAGCTACTAGATTTCCATTGTACCTATAGGCAAGTTGTAATAATTTTACATCATGTTTGACAGTTCAGTGACACGATTGCTTAACAGATAGTATATTATATTTTTGAAATGCTCATAAGATATAGAAAAATATAGTAGATTGAGATTTTTTAATTCATATTCTGTCACTCATAATGTTATCTACCTACCTTGACTGCGTGTTGGGTGACTGTGTTTAAACAAAATTAAAGATTCTGCCTAAATTTTAAAATCAGACCATATAGTACAATCAGTAGTTCTCAGGCTCATATGTGAATCTTTTTCTGATAATACCATAATCATTTGTCTTTTTACTTAGCATTTGTATTTTGGTGTCAGTCCAGCTCTGAATGAAAACCAGAAACCACATTAGATATTTCTAAAAAGGAGTCCATATAAAGAGTTGATCCAATGAACCAAAAAGTCAGAAGTGGAGCTGTGGCTCAAGTGGTAGAGTGCCAGCCTTGAGCAATAAAGCTCAGGGACAGTGTCCAGGCCCTGAGTTTAAGCCCCAGGACTAGCACCAAAGAAGAAGGAAGGAAGGAAGAAGGAAGGAAGGAAGGAAGGAAGGAAGGAAGGAAGGAAGGAAGGAAGGAAGGAAGGAAGGAAGGAAGGAAGGAAGGAAGGAAGGAAGGAAGGAAGGAAATAGAAAAGGTAGTATTCAACCATCAAAATCAAGACCTTATTAGAATCCTGTACCAGTTCTGTCTGTGTATGTCCTTCATTTAATAAAATGCTAGCATAATTTAAAAAACAAATGATTGTATCTAGAGGTGAGCAGATGTCATAATGATTAATCATTGATGATCTCCTGGTAACATCTCAAAAAAACCCAAAATACCCAACACATTTTTTTCAACCTGACATCTCAATCAAACACTCAACTCTATCGTGTTCCTTAGAAATAATAAATGCCTGAAATCTTATGAGAAGAAAAACACACAGCTAACAAGCAGTGTGCAAACTTTGGAAAAGCAACTGAATAGAAAACAAAACGTCTGGAGCTAGCGCTGTAATCACTGCAGAATCTTCCCCAAACTCCTTTGTGTGTGTGATTTTGGATTGATTTCTGAAGTTCAGCTATGGCTGACACCCATGTACATGAAAAATACTAGCACACGGGTAAACAATGAGAGCCATGTACCGTCCATCCAAGAGTTTGCCTACCTTAAAACCTCCTGGGCTTTTGAGCACCTCAAGTAAGATACTTCCTGAACTTCGGAGGTTTCGCCTGATCATGTGGAAAGAGACTGAATTTGTCCAGAGCTTGATAACTTAGTAATTAATGTCTACATCCAATTGCCAACTGTCCATTGGTAGGAACTTTATCCTCAGCCATGTTTGGTGATTGTGGAGCTACTTGCAGATTTTGGATCATTTTACCCGTCGATCATTTCTTAAGACCTGTCTTTCTCATAAAAGATCAATTTATGGCATGTGTTCATTTTGTAAATGTCTAAGCTTAAACGAATCTGTGTTTAGAAAACTTAATTTGTCGGCTCCTGATACGACTGAAGTTAGAGATTGCTTAATACATGTGCCAGAAGAAAATACCTCTGGCCAAAATAGTCTTGATATGATTATCTGGAAGTAATTATGTATCCAGAATACCATCAATGAAAACTTTTATAGCTCTGGCACTGATAACTCACACCTCCAATGCTAGGTAGGCAGGAGGCTGAGATCTCTGGATAGAACACAGAGCCAACCAGGTCACACAAGTCTAAGAGACTCTTACCTCTAATGAAGCTGCAAAAGGCTGGAATTGGAGGCCTGGCCCAAGCAATAGAGCACCAGCCACGATTCAGAGTCTCAGAGTTTTAGTCTCGGTGTCAGCCAAAACATCAAGACCAAAACCAAACTAAAGGCTAAGATAAATGCAGTGTGGTGGAAAACTCGTCCCTATTTACCCTTTGTTTAGAATGTAAAGTTCCTCCCAGCATCCCAGCACTGAAGCTTCTCACTTCACCTCTCTTCACGTGAAGACCCCTTTCTCGAACCATCTCAAACGCTCTACCCACAAGGTCTCTGTTTAACCTTCCACCGTAAGTCCTTTCTTCTTAAAGTGTTCAGTGTTGAGGCATTTTATTTCATCTAGGTTCCATATCCATTCCCTATCTGTCTCTCTACCTCTATATTTCTGTCATTTATGCATCTATCTATCTATCTATCTATCTATCTATCTATCTATCTATCTATCTATCTATCTATCTAATTATCTTCCTTCCTTCCTTCCTTCCTTCCTTCCTTCCTTCCTTCCTTCCTTCCTTCTTTCCTTCTTTCCTTCCTTCCTGCCTTCCTTTTCTTTCTTTCTTTTTATCTAGATACCTGTCTTACCTGTTTAACTAGCTATCTAGCTATTTGTGCAACATCAATTATCTATCCAATATCACTTTGCCTTGTCTGTCTATATCTATCACCTCTGCATAGGTTGCCTCCTCTTTCATCCAGTGTTTTACTGGATGTTTTACTATTTGCCTTCTGCTCTGAGCACAAATCAGAGGACAACAAACAAAAACATTTGCCCTTCACAGCTTGCATTCCAGTGGTAAACGAACTTCCCTCTTCTCCTTTTCCCAGTTAGCTGCAATAAGAATGCATACATTGACTACATAAAGGATTTGTCCATAAGGTTCCAGGTTATCTTTAAGGGAATAAATAAATAAATGAATAAATGGCTGGTGGTTAAAGCTTGTCATTTGAAAATCCATAGTTTGCTGTTCCTGCTTGCCCTGCCTTGTTGTTTATAGGATGATTTCCTCATGCAAAGCAGAGCTTCTTCAACATGGTGGACATCTCTGACCACATGATCCTTGAGCCTTTGCTTTGGCGGGGGTACTTTTTGCTTTTCCTTTTTCTTTTTTTCTTGCCTGCCCAGATATTTGGGAACAGGCCTCCCCCTCTACCTCTAAAGGCCCAAATGACCCCCGCCTCTCTCTCCCTGATGCGGATGTAATGGAATGCGCCCCCAGAGGGCGCAGTGGCCCCTGGATAGGAGCCGTGTGGCCTTGCAATCCAGGGGTATGGAATTGCTTTCCAGCCCAGGAGCTAACCAAGAGTCCCCCTCAGACTCGCTCCTCCCCGGCAGGGAAACCTTGGTGACCTTCTCCATTACATCCGGCCAAGGAAGAATGAACAAACAAAAACTCTTTTTCCAGATCTATTCCCCTGGGTTGCAGGTAGAATGCCTCCACGCTGAGAGACAACGGTTTCATGGGAACTGTTCCTTGGGGAAATTTCCTTGCATTCTCCAACTGGTCTGACTCCTTTATTCTCTCAGAGCTACATCATTTTACTCAGCGTGGAGCTGGAAAACAGATGAGTTGATTGAAATTTAAGTCCAAACATTAAACATATAGACAAGCAGGGTAAAAAATAATTGCTTAGTTATTTTTTCCCCTCTATCTCCTACATGCAATACAACGCTATTGATGATGGCTTTAACGATCAAATATGATCTTTTAAACTTCGTTGATGTTATTATACTTGGTAGAATTCCTTTGAGCCAAAGAGATTCAACATCAAGAGGCTGTTTAGTTTTTCTAAGCTCCGAGAGTGTTAACTACTAACTATCCATACCCTGAAAGGAAAAGATATATCATACAATAAAGATTTGCAGAGAAGAGCAGCAACATGAATTCTGCCAGTCGTAGGGAATTTGAATGGGCCAGAGGTCGAAAACCCACAGGACTTCTTGAAAGTCTCACTCACGATGGCCACGAATGGATGGTTTTCTGTACCCCTCGCTAGTAAAGAAGCAAGAAGCCATCAAGAGGCCGAAGGAGGCCCGGAGAACATGGGAAGGAACAGGACTGAAGAAAAGGGAACAGCTGTGGAAGGAAACCGCCCCACAAACCCCAGGAAACCGTGAGGATATTTTCAGGAATAAAGGAGAGCACCCAGGACAGAAATCTCCACTTAAGTACGTTCAGCAACATCTCCAAATAAAATCAGCATCCATTACGTAATTAATTAAGGGAGACGTTGATCCTGGGTATCATGGTTCACTGGTGGGGCCTTGATTAGAGTATAAACCAAGTGGAAATAAAACAGAAATAACATGAAATAAAAGCAGAAATGAAGCATTCCGGTCAGCCATGCCCTCACCCTCCTACACACAGGCATGTGTGATTGTGTGGCGTCGACGAATGTCAGGTTCCACAGGAACTCCTTGCTCCTGTGAAAGAGAATTCTCTAGAGCAGCAACCATCGGAATGAAGGCTTTGGTGGGAAAGAGATCCTAGGCAAGGGGAAAAGTGGACATGCCACTGTTCTAAGGAAAGGTGTGCAGGTTAAGTAGAAGCCCGACTTCCAGGGTCGAGAGGGAAGGCTTGTCTACTGGGTGGACTGCTTCCAGCTCTTGGGACTGCACAGTTGAGTAGAGAGAGAAGAGGAAGAGAAAGGAGGGTGGGGGAGCAGGGCATCGGAGAGGGGAAGAGAAACAGAAAAAGGAGGAGAAGCTAGAGGATGTGAGCAGCAGGTAAGAGAGCACAGAGGGGAACTCAAAGGGGAGACAGGGTGGGGACGGGAGAGATGAGGGGCCGAGCAAGGGAATGGGGGTAGAAGAGAGAGGGAGGGACACCGCGTATAGAACCGTTTGACTTTTGTTATCTGGTCCTGAGGCTTGAACTCAGAACCTAAACGCTGATGTCCCGGAGTCTCTGTGCTCAAGGCTGGCGTTCTACCACTTGAGCTACAGCACCACTTCTGGCTTTTTCTGAGTAGTTTAGTAGAGATAAGAGTCTCACGGACTTTCCTGCCTGGGCTGGCTTTGAACCCCGATCCTCAGATCTCAGCCTCCTGAGTAGCTAGGATGATGGATGACGTGAGCCACCAGCATCCGGCTTTTGTTTTCTTTTATATAAAATACTGGGAAGCACGCGTTCCAGATTTGGGGATACACACCGAGGTGATGTGGAGATGGGACCCGAGCGTGAGCAGGACGTGCGTTCGAGTATGTTGCATAGCCGGTGTAACACATGGCCTGTGGGAAATTGTATGGTGTAGTTCTAGTATGTCTGACCTTAGACTTCAGCAACTCCCTCCAGCCGGCTGGAGATTTCCGCCCTTGGGGTATCATGTCAGTTCTCAAAAGGGTTTGTTTCTGAAGCACTTTGCATGATTTGGATTTAGGGATGTTCGGCTTGCATCTCAGAAATTGTGGCATTTGTCTCTAAGTGCGTCCAAGAACTGAGCAGGAAATCATTGCAGGGTAGCTAGATCCCTGGGCTCAGCTGACACGACATTTTCTCATGTATTCTCACTTCTGTTATTAGTATGAATTTTATTTCTGTGTCAATGTCAAGTTCATTCTTTTTTTATATATATTTTTTATTATTATTATCTTTAAGTGGTTGTAGAAAGAAGTTCCGTTTCTACAAAACAGGCTATGAATACAAGGTGTCTGACAGCATTGTCACCCTATCTTGGTTGACTTCTACAGCTAAATGCTTAGAATCTTTTAGCACAAAGTTCAGGGAGAACAGATGCCTCTTTGTGGGTCTTCGTGTGTGATTCGCCATGAGGAAAAAGGCATTGGTTCAGGGCATGTTTTGCACACAGGATTGTGGTCAGGAAGATGTATCATGCTGATATTCCAGTCCTGAACAGCATGCTCATTGCTGGACCTCCAGCCTCAAACCATCAAAGAGGAATGAACATTTGAGTAGGAAAAGCAGTCTTTAAGCCAAATGTAAATACTCTGAGAAGATTAAAAAAATAAAAACCCAACAACAACAGAAAGGAAAGGAGCTAGATGCAGAGAGAAGAGAACCTACTTCAAGTGACTCATGTAATCTTTCAGGATTTAATCTCTGTGTCTGCAAAACACGCATTAATAATGCAAACTCTGTCTGTTTCGTTGGCTCATAATTATAAACCTTAAATGAGATTATAGCTGGAGAAGAGCTCGCAAGGAAGTTGTTGTATTAGAATTACTGTCGTTGGCAGTAAGGGGTGCCTAGTCAGAAGATCTCCCAATTAGGAAAGATTGTTTATATGTTGAAGAGGAGCAAAGTAGCTCTTCAATGGAGAGTTTGTTTAGGTCATTTTCATATTACACACACACACTAGCAATGATTGGTGTTTTGTTTTCTAGGGCAAAAAAGATTGCTTAAAAAGGTTGGATACATACGCACATATTAGCTCTATCTATATTAGCTATGTTTCTTTATATAATAACTATGATGGGAATACATACGCATGAAGATACTGAGATTCAACACGTTTCTTGGCCATAGCAAAGCCATTTGTCCTTTGGAGAGCGGGAAAGCTATTGCTTTCCCTAGACTCGGCACAAGGAAAACCTGGGTCTGTGTGAACGCAGACAGGATGCTGACCTTGCTCTCCCTGTGTTACTGAGCCGCGATGTGCCGGGCACCAGCAGCCTCTGTGAATCCAGCCCTTCCCCTGTGGAAATAAGAATGACCACCGGTTTGGGGGGGGGGTGTCACTTTGGGTGGTATTGTGGGTGATCTGGGACGCTCAGGAAAATGGCGGCCTTGTACATTGCTGTGTACCATCACCTCGGTGAGCTTAAGGAGATGCTCCCAAGGGACAAGAGCGCAAAGCTTCTCGGGAGGGGAGCAGGTCACACGCAGACCTGTGACCTTTGCTCTGTGTTAGGAAACCAGGAGCCGAAGCTAGAGTTTGATCAGTGGTACAGAGTTACAATAATGGATAGAGACCAGGGGTTTTTTGTTTTGTTTTAAGTAAGGGGTCAAACTTTAGTAGCTCTGGCCGCTAGTAGAGTCAGGTAGGTAGGAGTGGATTTGAGCAACCACAAATTAGAGTCCATGTCTTTCTCTCTCCAGTCACACTGCCGGCAAGTTGACATTCACATACAGCTGGTGCTGGCCAGGTCTGATGACCCATGTTTGCCATCCCGGCTGAGTTCAGTGCAAGACCAGGTGGTGTTATCTTGAGACCCTCTTCTCCGCCAGTAGCTAGGTGCGGTGACACATGCCTGTAATCCCCTTTACGTGGCTGGCTTAGCTCAGGAAGATCGCAGTTCTAGTTGGCGTGACTCTTCCACCGGGCCTGGTGGTACATACCTGTCATCACAGCTAGAGCAGAAAGAAAACACAGGAACACGGCCAGGCGGGGAACAGACCCAGGCGAGACGCAAGTCCCGCGTCTCAGATTAAAGCCGTGACCGGCTGGAGGTATGGCTCAGTGGCAGGACACACGCTTGTGTTTCAAGCAGGAGAGCCTGAGTTCGAACCCCAGTCACCACCAAGACAAACAAAAATGGTGCTCTTGTCTTCACCAAACTCTGCCCCCATTGGCACAGGAGCTCTTCGAGCCCAGTACTGCCACGCAGGACAAAAATGACAGACTTCCAGAGTGGTAGAAAAACGGGCCACACAGGCCACAGTTGGTGAACTCCTCCTGTGGAGCTTGTGGAGGGGTGGGGTGGAATTATTTCTCCAAGCTGCCTCCTTCCTCCTCGAATCACAAAGCGGCTGCCATGGCTGAATACAGAAGGCATCCCTCATCGTGTCCCTCATCATGGAACCTTCTGCACAGTGACAGCCAGGCAGACAGCGGGGTTGCTTATTTGTCTACAAACTGGTTTTTCTTAATTACTCCTTATTTTCTTCAGGACTCCTTTTCTTCTGGTTCTCTTCCTGTATGTGAGTATTGTACTTGGAACTAATTTTCATCTATTATACACTAGTATTAGTTTGATTAATTAATGAATAATACATGCGGGAGACTAATTTGTTTACTCCTCCTGGATGCGTTAAGACTCACCATGCACACGTGGGATTAGCTGTGCAAAGCATCGCCTGAGAATGATGGACTGGCTGTCCTTGTTGGAAACGAAAGGAATCTGACAAACAAAAGCTCCATCCTTCCCTCTGACCAGGAAAGAGAATGAAAGGATTTCTAATGCCACGTGCATCAACGTGTAGACTTCCTTCCGTGGTATTTTAGAGTTGCATGATTTACTTTCAAAGATTGATCGCAGAGAAAGTCAATTAAAGCCGCATGCTAATATTTTCCTCTATAGGTGAACAGAGCCAAGATTTGCATCCTGGCTTGTCTTCTGCGTGCCCGTGCATATTTTAAGTTTAGCATCCTGCCACCCGTGTGCACACAATCGCCCCTCATCCAGGAATAAAGCAGATTTGAATCAACAGGATGGCTGAGGAGTGCGACTTAGCCGGCCAGCATTGTTGAAGACAAAAAAGAAGAAAATGTTTCTTTTCTTCCTTTTGCAATGCTGGGAATGGAACCCAGGTCCTCCGTCAAGAGGGATAATGGCTGGACCCTGGAGCTTTACTCTCATCCGAGAAACCATTTTTTGGTGTGATTTTGTATGTGTGTGAACATGTATGTGTGTGTGTGTGTGTGTGTGTGTACATGTGTGTCCATTCTAGGGGATTAAACCCAGGGCCTAGGCACGGTCCTTGTTTTGATTTGTCCTGGCTAGCTCTCTACCATTTGAACCACAGCTTTTTAGCGGTTAGTTGGAGGTAAGAGTCTCATAGACTTTTCTGCCCAGACTGGCTTTGAACTGTGGTCCTCGGATCTCAGCTTCCTCAGTGGCTAGGATTACAGGTGTGAGCCATGGCTCCCGTCTTGGGTGTGATACTTTTATTTGGTCTTCTGCTTTTCAGCACTAGTTTATGTATCCTAGGAAGAGGAGACGAGGAACCTAGTAAATCTAATCCTTCTCCGTTTCAGCTTGCAATGCCCTGCTTCTCACGGAGCTTTAGGGTGTTCCGATGTTAGAACCTTCTAGACGTTTGTAGTTGGACATCCATAAGTCTTTCCACTCAGTGCCTTTTCTAAAGTGTTGCCTTTTTTCAAAGAGTTGAGGTCCAACAACCAGTGGGCATTTGCTCTGCAGACGTAGTGCCTGATGTTTGCTTTAGGAAGAACAGGTCTCATCATTGGAACTCCCTGTGTCTTAAGTGTCCTCCCTGCCACCAGACTCTGTCCCGGGAAGCTCTAGAAACAGATCTTCCTTTGCAAGGATGCAGAAGTAGCAAGTTCTCATTGGCTGTAGCACCTGGGTCATCTCCAAGAGTGGCCATGGCGTGGTTGACACAGAACTATTATCCTTGCTTAGCTTCGGGTACTGGATACTTTTGTTGTTGTTGTTGTTGTTCCAAAGATGGAGAGTAAATAGTTTGTCATAAATTTTTCCCTTGGACAAGGTTATTGGATCTTCTTCAGTGGAGATATTTCCTTCTGGAAGACAGACACCCGGCTGTCCTGTGGGGTTCCTGGCAATCAAATCTGTAGACTTGGGGTGCAGGCTGCTGAGCTCCCCAGACACACTGGCCTTGGGCGAAATTTGTGAAGGAGGCAAAGTTCCCGCGTTGCGTTTGCCATTTCACCAGAAGACCCTCGGGCGATCCCCAGCCGCCCAGTGTTATTTCAATCCTCTCTTGCAGGGCAATCACTCCAACTTTCCCTGGGAAAGAAGAGGGCCTGGCCCTCTTCCCACAGGGTCTCCTGGGTGCCAGGAACTGGGTATTGAAATAAAAATCATTTCAGTCACTTCAGAAGCGATTAGCGTGGACTCCACTCCCGCCCCCAACACACACACACACACACACACACACATACTCACACACTCACACACTGTCTGTCTGTCTCTGTCTGTCTCTGTCTGTCTCTGTCTGTCTCTCTCTGTCTCTCTGTCTCTGTCTCTCTCTTTCCGTGCCTTTGCCTTTCATTTCCATGTGTTATGGAAATCTGGGGAGGGACCATCACCAGAGCCAGCGCCCGAGCTACCATGGTAGGCCAGCCAGGCACGCATTTTGGGGGATTTTCTCTGTTTCTAAGAACCATTTCATAAAGAAGCAGCTCCAGCCAGGAGCCAAGGCCGTTCCTCATGGTAGGAGCCTTCCCGGGCTGCGAAGGTTAACAAGTATTAGAGCTGACTTTCAAACTAATTGGCTGGTGAGCCTCCTTGGCTCTGGAAGCCAGGGACCAGCAAAGGGGTGGGAGTGGCCTCAGAAGGGAAAATACGACAACAACAATCACGTCAAATAAGGAAGCAGCTGACCGCAGGCAAGGCCAGAAGGAAAATGGAAAGGGGAAGAAGCAGAGGGTAGGGTAAATGACAACCACATTCGCTTGGGAGAAGCTGTTTTTACAAGAAAGAAAGAAAGAAGGAAGGAAGGAAGGAAGGAAGGAAGGAAGGAAAGGAAGAAGAAGAGTGGCAGATTGGTTTTGTTGTTCTAATAATTGTTCCGTGTGGATTGTTTCCAACAAGCCATCGACGAAAAAAACAAGTTGTGGAAACGTAGAGCTCTCCTGATGGAAGGGCTCAGATGAACTGCACCGAAGCAAGGCTTTTAGAAGTGACATATCCTCAAAAACATAATAAAAACCTATTTGTAATATATTTTATACTGTATATAAGATGTGTTTATATTATTTATAAATAACATATATACCTTATATAAGATATATTTATATTATAAATATAGAGACATATATAATTTATAGAGATAGATATCCTATATCTTATGTATTATATAACATTTATATTATATATTACATCTTATATAATAATATATACCTTATATATTATAAATATGTATGGATATATATCTTATCTACTATGAATATATAACAAAATACACAATATATATTACGTAAAATAAATAGATATATAGCCATGGACAATCAATCTGTTATTCCATAATAAATATATTATTCAGTCATCAAAAATCATGATCCATAATCAATTTGTTATTAAAAGAAGTATTAAACATCGTACAAGGACTATGACAACCCCTAAAAGCTGGGAGCAGAAGGGTTCATTCACCTTCAAACCAGGTGGCTCTAGCACTCCATCTCACCGTGGTGAGAAGCACAAAATGGCAAGGAGCTGTCATGAATCCTGTGCAGCAGGCTCCGTCATCTGCGTGGGAATGCTATGGGCTGAGCCAAGCTGGTCCTCTCACCCGTAAGACTGAAGGTCAGACTAGAGGAGGACCGCCCTCCCATCCCAGCTCTGGTGTAACAGCCGCCGTCCACCCGCGCAGCTCTGGTGAACACGGCCGTTACGTGAAGAGCAACATACCTCCCGGGCCGCAGAAATCAAGGCACGGAGCTTCCAAAGCAAAGCAAAAGGATAAGAACGTGGTCCCTTGGATTTGAGGGGTTTGGGGTTTTTAACGTGACAGAGGTAAAAGACTCGCGGTTAGATTTCCTTTGGAAATGGGTCTACCGTGACCCCTTGGGCGGCGGGTGGCTGAGAGCTGTAGAAAATACCTCTTTGCTTTACGTGCAGACACTAAGATCAAAATACTCTTCACTATTCCAACTTGACGTACAACATCAGGAAGTATCAGTGTTCCATCCATATCATTATATACAACAGATGTGTAGATCTTACTTAGATGTGACATCTGTCCTTACATATCATTATCATATCACATACATGTCACAAGTATGTATCATATATTATAATTATTATTAATAATATCTTATACATTAATTATATTGTAATAACATTACATAGATACATTAGGAGAGTTGCTTCAGAGTCTAAGCACTGGAAATAGGGTTAATTGTGTTTTCTCCCCATTCATGCCCAGTTCAAAAATGAACTTTTTCTCCAACGACAGTCTTGTTTTAATTAAAAATCAGTGAAGATGAGTTGCTGCTCTGTGTGTCGGCCCTGAATGTGATAGCGCTGTCCCAGGTAGCAGAGGATACACAGGCAGCTAGACGGTTGGACGGCAGCCACAGAGAAGATAACCATGGAGCAGACAGACACTGTCAGCAAAGCATTTCTGACCCCAAGCCGGCCAGGCCCCTCTTTGAGTCCCCGAGATGGGTAAGGTGGGAGAGGGCTCTCCTCTGTGGCCTTCAGAGGGGACCTGGACTTGTCTAACACCTTGAATTCGGTCTTCTAGCCTCTAGGAATGTAAGACAATTTCTGTTATTTTAATTCACTCAATTTGTGGTAATTTGTTACAGCAGCCCTGGGAGGCTAATATAGAAATAATTTCCCCTCTTTCCTGCATTTCACAGTCGAGACATGAGAAAGAGAGCAAAATAGCCGAACTGGCTTAAAAGGGACTTAGAAGTACTTAGAATCCTAGTTCTTGTGACTTCCGGATTCTCAACCATTTATTAAGGACATCTAACTCTCTTGAGAAATTATGAAGTTCCTTTTTCTAAGGGGAAAAAAAACCCACCCACATTCTCTTTAATGTATTGAAGTATTTCTTATATTCAAATAATGGCTCTAATTGCCATGCACTTATAATTTTAAGAGACTTTCTGGTCATTTTTTTTGTCCTTTATGTATATACGATTAGAGCTAGTGAAGAAAAAAAACTTTAAACTATTTGTTCCCATTGAAATCCCTCCCCTAGCCTTCCTCTGTCAGGCCTAATACTCTTGATATTTTGTCATTGGGCACTCTTCACAAGGACAACTTCACAAGAGAAGGAATGGTCTTAAAAGACCCAGTGCTTCAAATCTTAAAAGATAACTCTGCTTACGAATTCTGTTTGATGACAAAGAGATGCTTAGAACATTATCCTTAGTAATCTCATTCTGAGGAGTTGAGGTTGGGTGTTACTGCCTTTGCAAATTAGGAATAAATTGTTTTTCTGTTTTTTTTTTTTACTTGCTCCACAGTTTAGTTAAGGGACAGGACAATACATCTTTTAAGTAGTAAATGATAAATGTAAAAACAAAAGACGTTGTTAGGGTAATTGGGTTTTGCTAAGCTATGCAAGTGCGTGTGTGTGTGTGTGTGTGTGTGTGTGTGTGTCAACAGTCATTTAGTAGTAGTCCTTCAGAAAGTTTCAGGAATGGGTTTCTGGGAAACAGTAACATGTTTTGGGGGTGGTCAGATCTTATGGTAGGTAACTGTCTGGAAACTCTCATGACAGCAGCTAGAAAAACACAGCAGGAGGCTGATTGCACGTTTTATATTTCCATAATCAGACTTAAGAGACAACTCCACCATATCCCACATAACAGTGATATCACTTCGGTGTGGTTTTGGTGCCTGTGAAATGTACCGACATCATCTTGGCATTGGTCGCCTTCCTCTTCGAATTCTCTGAAGAGCCTACCAAACGAATTAATGAGTGACAAAAGTCCCACAGACTTTCTTGCCCAGTCTTAGCTTCCAACGGTGATCCTCAGATCTCAGCCTCCTGAGTAGCTAGGATGACAGGCGTGAGCCACCAGCCTCCTGGCTCTGGAATCTTCTGGTCTGTCACGTTCACTAACACAGATCCCACAAAGAGTTCCTTGGCGTTCCCAGCCTTCTGTCTCCCAGAGCTCGACACAGGAAGAAAACAAGCAAAGGAACAAAACCTATGTTGAAAGTGAAGAGGAAGAACAGGCCATTTGGGTTTAAGTGCTCACACCTACACTGTCTTCCGAACATCTCTGCTGTCTCTGTCCTAAGCTCACGGAAAGACCATTCAAAAACACAAATTAACCATAATTTGTGCTGTGTGCTTACCATTCAATGTCCTCTACCACATCTCCCTTCTGTGTCTAATCACCACCCCCAACTTTACTGTACCCCCAGGAGTACAATAAAACCCAAGATAGCACATTTCACTTAGGATGTTTTTATATTAGAAACCACCATGCGCAACTCTTGGTTTCTTCTGGTGTTTTAAAAAACAGACAGGAGGCTCTATGATCTCCAGCTCCTTCTCGCTGGGGAAAACTGAGTTCTGGCGTTGCTCGGGAAGCGAGCTCAAGGGTGGACAGCCTCTCCCAGAATGCATCTGTTGTGGTTTAGCCTCCTGCCCAGAGACGGGTGATGGATAATCATCTTCAGAACCTCAGCTGTTCATTCTGGGATTCAACGGACCATCAATGGCCCTTATAACGAATATTAATTACAACAAACCTGCCCATGGAATGAAACTCAACCTTCCAGTGGGGAGAGGGCGGGCAAGGTGGGGGAGGTGAGCGGGAATCAAGATGCGCAGCCCGCGGCTCCGGCGAGAGCAGATGGTGCCCGCAGGCCGCCTGCTTCTGACCACTCCATAATAAAGATAAAAGTTGCGTGTCCCCTCGCGCGGCTACCTTGGGCCACCTGCCAGTGTTCCGACACTGGTTCTCAACCACCTTGCTCTAGGTGAGATTTACTTATCTTCCTCTCCCCATTTATCTAAATGATTTCCCATTTCTAATCATAAATCTAGCCGAAGAAGAGAGAGAGGGGAAAAAAACAAAAAGAAGTGAAGATTTAAGACATGCTAGCTCCCCCTGTGATCGGTGTTCTCAAGAAATATCCCCAACGTAGCCATTCGAAGGCTGGGAGAAAGCCTGCTTCTGGACAGTTCCATTGTTTGCTGATTATGTCCCGAGGGCCACCGGTGGGCACCCACGCAAGACCCTGAGATGATTGCTTCTGCACAGGGAGCGTGGGTTGCAATGCGGCTCGTGCAAACCCGACCTGCAAACCGGGCCGATGGCTGCACAGCCTAGACTTAGGTGTCTGAGGAAGACCTTCACGGGAGGGGTGGCACGGAACCCCACGGACGCCGAGTTTGCCTCTATCTTCTGCTGTGTCACCCTTCACGGTAGAGAGATGTGGCAAAGCCGTGTTCATTTTCTCCCCAGAGCAACACTTACTCCCTGGCCAACCATTGCTTCCGATCTTCCCTAGCCCTCCTTTTTGTTATGATTATGATTGCTGTTTTGGATAGGGCCAGAGTTGGAACTATGAACCTCAGCATGCCTGGTCAGGGGGCACAAGCACTTGCCCAGAATAGTAAGACTGACATGGGGTCTCAACTGGACATTGCTCTCTTCCTCTTGGACCTCTGTAAGTCCTGGTCCTACCGCTGAGGTGACTGGGATCAGCCCCGGGGGTGGGGGGAGGAGGGCTATTCTTGCCTCTCGGTGGACTGCCATGATCTCCCACCAACAGGAGAGGTGCTGGGTTAATCCTTGATGATCCTACGGACGGGGGTACTCTGACTCCAGAGAAACTTCTCTCCACCCCCCTGTACTTCTCTGCATTACTCAGTAAGAACAGCTCCTCTACTTTTTCTTCTTTTTGTTTTGTCAGTTGTGGGGCCTGATCTCAGGGCCTGGGCGCTGTCCCTCAGCTCTTCAGCTCAAGCCTAGCGCTCTACCACTTGAGCCACAGCGCCACTTCCAGCTTTTCCTGCTTATGTGGTGCTGAGGAATCAAACCTAGGGCCTCATGTATGCGAGGCAAGCGCTCTACCACTGAGCCACCTTCCCAGGCCTTCCGCTCTTCCTTCTAATAATGACCATCAAGAGTAGGCAGGCTAAGGAGGCCAGGAGAGAGAAGCTTTCATCAGAGCCAGGACTGCAACCCCAGGGGGTTCACACAGGAGGAGGATTCCTGGCTGTTCACCACATGTCCGGAGCAGCTCGCAGACATAATCAGGAGAGAATCTGTTTCTTTCTGTGGGAGATTGACTCCAGGGCCTTCCATGTACAAAGCAAGTGCTCTACTGATGAGCGATGACACCCTGACTTCTCCCTTCCACCTACACCTTTTATTTTTCTTCACTTTTAATTGAGACGAGAGTGGTATGAAGTCGTCCAGGCTGGCAACTTGAGCTCCCCCGACTTGATCTTCTCAGTGGTTTGGGATGATAGGTATACGCAGCAGTGATCGACCGAATCTTAATGTCATTGGTTCAAAATCTTCAATGCAGCATCAGATCGGAAGCTATTATTTATTTTTTCCCATTGGGTTCCTGCTTTTTCCTTCTGTAATTTACTGACTGGCCCCTGACTGGACCTATTGCTGCTCTCTAGGCTCCAGTTTTACCCTTTACCCTTTGTAAGATTTTAATACTGCTCCTGATTTCACAGGCTTTGGGTATGACATAAACACCCCTCCCCTCCTTTGTGACACGCTTTAACATCTACTCATGTTTGTAATACTATGTATAATATAAAGTTGATTTGTTTTCCTTTTGGACTAAAAGCAAAAATGGAAATGAGCAGTGACACTCTTCATTTACAACAGCAGCTATCTTACGTGATGCCTGATCGGTGCTCGTGTACTGACAGATAAAGCTAAAAACTATGTTGACTGATATTTGCCTCTCTCTCTTTTTTTTTTTTTTTGGCTGCTGCTGCTGCTTCTCTGTTTATTTGTGGACTTGAGGCGGTCATTTCTTCTCCTTTGCGATGAATGTCATGTTCATTGAAGTCATCAGATGACATTTGAAATCCAGTTCGTCACCGGGATTGATTTCTTGATGCTTTCTCTTGCGGACCCACAGGCCCACGGTGTTGCTTTAGTTCTGGAAGGGAAGTAAATAATAAATCCTGTCCTCACACAGAGTACAAGGTGTTGCCCAGCTTTGCCCAGGGCCCAGAGTGATGAGTATACGGTATTCTAATCCTCTCCGTGTCAGGATGTGGTCAGGGCGTGTTCGACCAACTTTCCACCCCTGATCAAAATCTGCACACAAATGCCAGGTCTCCCTGAGACAAGCTAGTCAGCGCCCTCATGTCCTTTTGGGCTTCCTGCCAGCGTGGGGGCTTTGCTGACTCTGCAGAGGCTTCTCGAAGGCTGGTGGAGCTGCCAGGTACAATACGCTTGCATCCTCCACGTGCATTTTCAAACTGCTTAGCATCCAGTCTGGGGCGTCTGCAGGTTTCCCTCGGCTTCTCGTGTTCCTTTCCAGAAACTGAGCAGCACGTGTATCAAAGGTGTTAAAGGGATGGTCCACTTGCTGTTACAAAGTCCCTGGTGGGTTTCCCCGCCCCCCTGTCCAGGCCCAGGGCCCAAATCTACCTCGCAGGCTTGAAGGTGCTAGCTGGCTGCAGGTTTCCCAGGTACATGCACCCAGCATTCGTCTTTAACTCGGAAAAAAACATAAAAATAAATGAAAATAAAGATCCCCAACTCTCCTGTTCTTCTCGTGGCTGGTTGCTGTTGTTTTCCCTTTTTTTTTTTCCCGGCAGCTATCAAAACCCTAAATTACAACTTCAGTTTTATGACACCAGGAAAGGATTGCTGTAAAACGCGATTGTTGTACCGGTTTTTATCCTTTTACAATGAGAAAGGGAAAAAAATGTGTGTACTAACCTTCAATAAACATTTAGAAGATGATATTGAAGGCTCTTCAGATCTGGTTAAAAAAAAAATCTGTCAGGGGAAAAAAAAAAAGAGTATTGCTGAGTTTACAACCTACAGAAGGGCCTAATATGACTGGCCTGCTCTGGGTTCTTCACGTACACATCTGAGGGAATATTTTCTGTCCAGACAAACACACCTCTGCTGGTAGAAGGACGCACATGATTTCGAACTTACCGTGCATAGATGACAAACATAAAATAAGCAATATTGTCATTTCTCTGGGATTCAGGATATATATATTTATATATTATAAATAAATATAGATTATCAATATTTTATATTAATATATTGATATTCCACCAATATATTAATTTCCATTAGATTCCTGCTTTCTCATTCTGTAATTTACCGACTGGCCCCTGACCCAACAGAGTCATTAATATATTGATATAACATCAACGTATTAATATATGATAAATTATGTTATAAATAAATGCATATTATTTATAATATGTAAACCTAGATACATAAAACCCTGTTAGTTTGTCTATCTATCTATGTGCCTATCTGTCTGTCTGTCTGTCTATCTATCTATAGTCCTAAGGCCTTCAGAAATGCACTACTCATGAAGAAAACCAAAAGAATTACTCTTTCAAAACAATATTCTAACATTCGCTTTCAAGAAAAGAAGATACTGTTGACTTTGGACAAACCTAGGTGTGCCTTAAAAACTAGGGCTTAATGAGCAGTACCATTCAAAATATAGCACCTGGAAGAATGTTCTAGAATGCCAAGAAGGGAAGTTTTTCTCTAGGTGTAGAGATATCATTACCGAAGTGTCAGTTAAATACTCTTGTGGGTTTTTTCTTTCTAAATTATATTGAAAACATAATTTCTATTGTCACACTGTAGTAAAAATGATCTATATTCTAGAATGGGCATAATTAATTTCCTCTCCCTTTTGACAGCACTGCCATAGTTTGGGTGATTACAGGTGTTCCCTCTCTGGTCATTTGAACGATCATGCTGACTTCTGGAAATCTGCTTGTTTGGGCAGCATATAAACCTAATTTGCACAATTACTGTTACAGCTCGAGGAAGGATTACATAAAGATATTTTCTCTCTCCTTTATTACTGCTCACTTTGTGAAAATGACTGTTGAAAAATCAGGGAAAAAAAGTGATTATAATTGCATATTTCTGAAAACTTTATGTGATTGGGAGATGGTTTAGTTTACCCAGAGGTGGGTTTTTGTTTTGTGTTTTTGCCTTTTTAATACGGCTTTGTTACATTTAATGTGAGTCAGCCTATGCTTTTCTGTTGACTGTGTGGTGTCTTTGCTCCTGGGTGGAGCGTGTTACATGATTTAGAGTTTTAAGAGATGGAGATTCGAGGGGAGGGGAGGAGGAGGGGGGGAAGGACAAAAAACAGTCTTCAAACTGGAATGTGAAGCGGGGGCTCTATCGCTCGCCCTGCCGACTTTCCCAAATCAAGCACCATGTTGCCTCCCTTGGACTTTCCATTTCCCTTCTGTGGATCTGCATCCTAGAAAGTCCACAAGGTTTTCATTCCCTCTCCAGCCCGTGGAGAACAGAGGGAGGAGCTGCCATGATCGGTTAGGAGCGAACACGGAGGAAAATGGCAGACAGGGTGGAAGAGAGCTCAGCATAGAAGCGGGAGAGATGTTCCCTCCCAAGTCCTTCATTTGTCTGAAAACCTATTTGATATGTAGAAACGTTAACACATCTGTTGTCTTCCAATACGTGTTCTCTCCACGTCAAGGAAACTTCGTGAACTCCTTTCAAGTCAGGTGCAACTGGCTTTGTAGACTGATGCGGTCGGGTTTTGTGTGTGCCTTCTTACACCCTGTTATGTCTTGATTCTCTCCCCCTCCCTCCTGCTTTGAGAAATGTGTGTAGAAGAATTCAGGTCCCTGTGTCCATGTTTACTAGACAGTGAGTGTATGAGAATCTCAGGAAGACTTTTCCCCAATGAATAAAATGGGAGGGTGCGTGAAAATACGCAACATGTTGAAGGAATGAGCTGGAAGCCTATGCCAGTTTGGTAGGGGGCGGACCAGAGAGCTGAAGACAATCGCATTGTGTCTCATAGGCTTTCTTTCTCTTTGATCCACAAGTTCTCAGGTATTTCCAGGTGTTTGCACTTGGATGGAAAATTTCTCTCCAAGTGCTGACGTGCAGACATTAAAAGTATTATCAGTGAGGGCTATTTTTCATTGTTTTTGGTCGCTGTTAGATAATACACAAGCCTACAGCAGAAATTCATTTGAAAAGAACAGCTTCCTTCCTCAGGGAGCTGTTATTTCAATAAAAAAAAAATAAAACACAAAACAATGGAATCAGTTAGCATAGGTAATAAAATAATTATAGTAATTTATTTTGGCTATTAAATGTTGTATCCCTTCAGCTAATCATCCACTTCAAGCTATTATTCAAAGTGTGCTGCTCTTTTTGCCTTTAAGTTAAACATCATGAATTTCTATGCCCTGATAAATCCAAATCTAATAAATTCCTGATGTGTTTCCTTGCGCTCCAACTACTGACAGACAACTCTCTCCGTCTTGTTAATTCAATGTTACTCAACACCAGTAAAAGATGTCCCCCCCCACACACACACCCCGAACAATATAAAAGCAGAGAATTAGTTGTCCTCTAACTTGGTGCCACATTACAAGGAAATCTAGCCTCCATTACTTTATGACTCTGGGGTGCCCTGTGTTTATCGACAAAGGCAGCATTTGAGAAGATTTTAATCTTCTCCAATGGAGAGCTGCACACTGCACTTTCCAAAACGACCCCGAGCATCTCTTGCCAACATGTGGCCTGCGAAAGGTCCTCTCTGTTTCTCCATTAGCAAGTCCGGTTCCTAATTATTTCCAGTTCTATTCAGTTTCAGGTCCATTGTTGTCTTGGTAAGGTCTAAGTCAGGCCTATCAACTCAACGGAAAACCACAGAGCCTTCTGCCCTGTTCTTTTGGTGTGTTTATGTGAATTGTTCGGAATGAAATCAGACTGGCTCCCTTCACTCTCATACCCCTCACACATTCGAGTGCAGGTCATTAAACCAAAGAAGCAACAGAAATGACTTCCAATACTTCCTGTGGCGATGGTACATTTGGAGACCAAGACTGGACACATCTTGGTGCTTCTGTCATTGAACTTGAAAGGGAGTCTCCCTTTTTTTTTAACCTTTTCCATTCCTCTCACTTGCTTGAACTCAACAAATAAATTGATACAAATTAGAATTGCATGTTGTTTGGCGGGGGGCAGGGAGATTCAATGGCTGACAAAAACTTTGTTAGCGGGAAAGATGTAAAATTAATAATTTCCAAGATGGAAATATGATGCCTTGGGAAATTCATTTGTGACTCATCTTTGCATTTTAAACATTGGTTTGCTTGAGGTTAAATTTCAGACCACTAACTAGTGTTTGAAATTCTAATGGCATTTGGGGACCTAAATCAGACATTTCAAGAAATTTGTTTCTAAATGGATAGTTTTAAATTTATACTCAATTTATATTAAAAAAAAAAAAAAGTCTAATGAAATAGATTGGAAAATCTCCCTGTTAGAAAATGAGGGTCTCTAGTGGAAATTGAATATTGGTGTTGACTCCTGTCAAACCAATACTATTGAGTTGTCTATAGGTAAGAGGAAGAGAATTTTTTAGGTACGAGTAGAATAGGTAAGAGCAATAGAATTATCAGAAGGTAGGATTTTTTTTTAATAATGTTGGCCTATGAGCCTGAACTAAGTGGGCTTTTCAGTCGACATAGTCCCAACAAATGTTCACCGAAATGGAATGATTCTACTTTGTCAGTTGCATTGTTGACAGAGGACATTAGAATACATTGTACTTGGGACTGTCTGTCGATCCTTATAGCAGAAGGGACATGTCCTTTGGGTTTTGGAAAACCATACAAGGTCAGACAGACTACAGTGAGAGGTCCTGCCTCCTTCTGAAGTCTGCCACTGCCTCTCAGGAGTATCAGTTCATTTGGATGGAAATCAGAACTTGTCCAACATTACTGAATGTCTCCGGATAGCCTCTTAAAAGTTATACTCATTATACTTAAACTTAATCAAATTCTTTCTCAGAAATAGATAGTCTTCATACAGTAGCCAGAGCTCCTTTTGTCGAACGGTAGTTGATGTGTAGCATGATGTGTCTAGGTTATGCCGGTGCAAATAAAGCAACTGAACATGTTCATCAAAGGTTGTTGATAGGGGCTGGGAAGGTGGCTGAGTGGTAGAGCGCTTGCCTTGCATGCATGAGGCCCTGAGTTGGATTCCTCAGGACCACATAAGCAGAAAAAACCAGAAATGGCAGTGTGGCTCAAGTGGTAGAGTGCTAGCCTTGAGCTGAAGAGCTGAGGGATAGCGCCCAGCCCGGAGTTCAGGCTCCATGACCTACAAAGGCTGTTGACAGGAGGGTGGGGGAGGGGGGAGAGACAGAAGTCATCATGCTGACTATGTTGGAACAATGGGTCCACGAAAGGGCTTGGAGTCTTCCCATATCTGCCCATTACACATCAAAACCATAGCACTAGGTCTTGACCACCGGAAGAGTGAGAATTTTCTCTATGTCTTAATATTTTCATACCCTTTTTTCTCTTAAAAATTACATATGTGTATATATATGTATGTACACCTGTATATATGTATATTAGAGATAGATATAGATAGAGAGAGAGAGAGAGAGTATCTATCCTTTGTTTTATTCTCTCAAGTCCCTTACCCTTTTCTGGGCTGTTTTGGTAATAGCTCTTAACCATACCAGAAAATATTATAGTGTAGAGAAAATGGTGTTTTATAAATGGCTCTTCCTAGACCATGGATCTCTACTACTAGGAAAAATTCTTTTGTTCTTTCTTTTTTTTCTTTTTTGCTTTCTTCCTTCCTTCCTTTCTTTCTTTCTTTCTTTCTTTCTTTCTTTCTTTCTCAAGTTTTATGGACTCACTCTGCCTTAGGATTGGTTTATTGGGAGAACACATTTAAATTAGTTTCTTTTGTTTATCAAGTTATGTGGTGAAAAGCTGGGAAGTGATTTCACATAAGAAGAACAAATTGCATTGTGAAGAATTTAAGTAGTATAAAGCATACCAAGAGCTTTGCATGTAAATTGACTTTATAAAGCAGATACCATAAGCTACTAATAGAACATCGTAATACCTATGGATAAATTCCAGTCAACAAAAAAATATGAGCTCTTTGAAGATAGGGCCAAATCTGTTCTCTTAGAAGTAATAGAAATTTTCTTCCAGGGATGGACTTAACACAGAAAATAACCTTTTCATGAGACAATTATGTGTTTCAGTTCACAGGCTAGTCAGCATATGTATTCGCTCCATTTTTTAGATGTCGGTGACCTCATTTCATAAAATTGAAGCCACAGTGAAGTTTTAAACATCCAGAGAAAATTGATGGATGCGATATTAAAGAGATTACATACCCACTGAACGTATTTTTATTCTGTTTAAAAGGAAAAAAAAAATCTCTCAAAGCCTCACCTAGACATTAAGAAAAGAACCACATTCAAACTGGAGATAATTACTTATGTTCTTGGGTGTTTTAGTAAAGTTATTTGGTATCTTTGTGGAAGCTCTAATCCACAAGGTACAAATACCCTAGAAGTAAGAAATGTAAAATCATGCTAATCCCTTGAACAAGGAAGAGAGAGAGAGAGAGAGAGAGAGGAAAAGAAATGTAAAAGTATTACTTAAATTGAGCTCTAATGCTATCACCATCAATAGAAACAAATTTGTAGTGACAGTTCACCTTTAGTGACATGAATTAAGGAGAAAATGGTAGGTAATTAATATGTGATGACACTGCAATTCCTAATCAGCTTATTCAAATTGTTAGGAAGTTCCTAGTTAGACTTGCAAGAGAATCCAGTAGATTTTTGGATACAAATACATTTGTATAGAACCACTGGACTCACCTCTTCAGGGTACTTGTGAATGGACTAGATGAAGATTCTTTCCTTCATCTCCCCCAGGAAGCTGTTCAATCTTCACTGAAAACAGAGAGAAGAAAAGAAACAGAAATGAGTTTTAGGTACGGCTATCTGTCCTGCGTCCTGTATTCCATAACCAGGCCCACGTACCGTTCCTTTTCGTGGGTGTTTTTGGATAGCATTTCACGTGTAACCCAAGCTTGAAGCCCAGCCATGTGCTATGTAGGAAGCTTAGAATAGAAGACAAGATTGGGGGATGGCTTGCTTGAGCCTTTGTCCCTGGCTTCAGCCTGGTCTCACTCTGTAAACGTCTTCTTTTACTTCCTCTGTCTCCTCTTTCTACTCCTTTTGGTGGAAGTGGGCTTTGAACTCATGGCTTAGGCCTGCTGAGAAAGCAGTACGCTACCCTTCAAGCCATCCGCTTACAAACCCCCTTCTGCAACCTAACAGAAGAGAGCCCTGCAGTGGGTTAAAACAATCACCATCAGGATTTTGTTCCTCTTGCGTGTTAATTATGTCCGGGCAGCATGGAACCCTCAGGAAGAGAAAAGTGAAATCACAAAGAGGCATTTCTGGGGAGGGTACAGTAAACCCCAGATCTCCCAAGGAGAAAGAAGCCCAGAGTCTTGGAAGAATGGGAGTCTTAGGGGAGCCAAATGAATGGTAAAAAAATGTGACCATCCCAACCGGTCACAGTCTCCAGGAAATTTCAGATGGCTCTGGCTCCTTTTTCCACGTACCTCTGTTAGGAATTTTGAGCTACAAGAAGTCGAGAGTGAAAATAAATGAATAAATGAAACCCAGGGTTTTGTTTCGTTTTGTTGCTTTTGTTTGGCTTTAGTTCCAGCGTTTTCATTGTTGTTGTTCTTGTTGGTTTTAATGGGGTTTTGATTCTTCTTTTTTTAAATGTTTTTATTGTCAGGGTAATGTACAGAGGGCTTACAGTTAGATAAAAGGGAGGTGGTGATTACAATTCTCCTCTAACTTGTTAGACCTCCCCTCATTTTTCTCCTTCTTCCCCCGCCCCCAAGTGGTACAGATCATTTGCAACATATTGTTTTGTGAGTATCGCCGTTGCAAATTATTGCAAATAAGGGAGGCCATGGGACCTGTGTTTCTTTGGGTCTGGCTTACTTCACTTAATATTTTTTTCCAAGTCTTTCCATTTTCTTACAAATGGGGCAGTGTCATTCTTTCCGATGGAAGCATAGAATTCCATTGTACACACACACACACACACACACACACACACACACATTTTCTTGATCCATTCATCTACTGAGGGGCATCTGGGTTGGTTCCGCATCTTAGCTATGGTGAATAATGCTGTGATAAACGTAGTTGTGTTGATAGCTTTAATGTGGCCTTGTTTGCATTCTTTTGGGTAAATGCCCAGAGGGTTTTGTTTTTTTTTTTTTTGTTTTGGGTCCTATAGTTGATTGACCAAGATTTAGAAGTAGAAAACACCCACCAGGGTGCTGAGCGATGCAGGAACTATGTGGACTTTGATGACTCTGGAAACCCAGGTTTAGTGTGTTGTGGCAAAAGCTAGTGCCATTTCCTCTTTCCCCACTCACTCAGAACCCGGATAGCCAACAGGCTCTGCTGTGCTCAGCTCTGGGTCCTGTGCTTGCTCTCTGGTGGGGCTGTCTGGGCTGTGACCTCTCCACACCTGCAGAGACTCTGGGACACATTTTCCCCTACCATATCCTCCTCTCGAAAAGGGGGAAACGGATGTCAGGCAGCACCAACAACGAGCAGATAAACAGGAAAGAAAATAGAAACAAGAACACTTGTCTACCCAGGAGGAGCAGCAAAAATAAGCTTTCCACATTTCCACGATTATTGATTGAGTGCCTCCCGCTCCACTCACATTAAAACAAGCTTTGCTTTTCACACAGCTGCCTGTCAATGCGGGACACATTAATGGTCATTTTGCATTAAGGCTGAATATCTGGGTCTGTGTTTGCACTGTTATTTGCCTCTCGTTGAAGATATTTCTTTCCTCATTTGAAATTTTTTTTTTTTAAAAAGAGAGGTTTTCATTTTCAGAGGGTTGTAAATTGCACAAGCCAAGGCTGTATTTATTTCAGCCAAGACTTCCATATATATATATATATATATATATATATATATATATATATATATATATTTTTTTTTTTTTTTGCAAAATGACCCATGCAAAGTGCCTGGTGTATCCATCCGCAGTAGCATGCCCGAAAGCTGATGCCCAGTGTTTTCTGGTCTTGGTCCCATTTCTTGGTTACTTTTTTTTCTTTTGGTTGGTTGTGGGGCTTGAACTCGGGGCCTGGGAGCTGTCCCTCAGCTCTTCAGCTCAAGGCAAGCGCTCTACCACTTGAGCCGCAGTGCCATTTCCAGTTTTCTGGTGGTTTATTGGAGATGAGTCTCACCAGTTTTCCTGCCAGGGCTGGCTTTGAACCATGATCCTCATATCTCAGTCTTCTGAGTAGCCAGGATTATAGGCATGACCCACCGGTGCCCAGCAGTCCCATTTCTATATGTGCAATAAATAAAGGGACATGTTGGTGACACTGCTTTTTTAAATTAATCACGAAAAAGGAAATTATTGGAAGACCCAGGAAGACATTGTGTAACCACTGAAGACCGGCTGAAACTCTGGTTCTGTTGCTGTTGTTGTTATTTATTGTTGTTATTTGTTTCTTCATGATCAGCCTTCCTTCAAAGGGCACAGATCGCGTTGAGCTCATCCTCCTATACGCTCCTTGTCTAATAGGTTCCTGGTACCCGGTACACATGTCAGGAACGCCCACAATCCACACTGTGTGCGTCGGCCGCCTGCAGGGAAGGAAATCCAGGGCATCATTTGTCTGCCACTTCCAGGAGCCGGCTTCCTTCCTCTCCCTCTGTGGTGTCCTCCTTGGATCTACATTACTATGCAGGGCTCAAGTTCCTCTCCACTGTAGCATTTAAGTCGACCTGAGTGAGTGTGTATTCCCCGGAAGAGCAGGAAGGTTGTTTATGGCACACTGTGGATTTAAGAGAACTGGAGGGAAGTTATATGCAAGAGGTGAGCTGTGATTACCTGTCCCCGGAGTCAAGGGCCTTCTGTGGAAGGGCTCTCCCTTTGTCACACTATTCGAGAGGACCTGATACCCCTGGAAATTGAGTCAAATACACCGTGCCAAGAGCTCCTTTTATTTTCAAGGAGGTGGTCTCATTCATGTTCCTTATGGAAATAGGGGTCCACCTCAGAAGGATTATTTAGACCACACGGACCCGTGGTCAACTGCCTGCGTCCTTGCTCATGCCAGACATTGTCTAAGAGTTTGTGTCCAGGCTCTCCTTGCTTCTCCAATCATCTCTTCCTCCAAGAACAATCTCCTTTACAACAACCTTCTTCTGGTCACGCCCCGGATGGATGTCGGCTCGACTCAGCAATCCAGAGAGATGTTGCGCGGAGAGTCGGCCTCCAGATTAGGAACTCCACCAAAATCAGTCGACTCAGTAGAGTGTAGTTTTTCTGTCCATCACAGGGAGGAGAGCTGGAGGTGTCTGCAAACCTGTCTGGCTCTATCTCTAATCATGTTACTTAGGGGCTGGGGGCTTAATATGTGTTCTCTGAGCTCTACCACATACAGTGTAGCTGATATTCCCAGCACAATTCTCCCTTCCCCTTCTCAGGCCTCGTGCATTAAAGGAGATAGTGTTTCTGCCTAACTTAGCACAAAAACATTAGCATCACTGACCAAAGCTATTAGACTTTGTGATAATAATAACATTTTATACTGATATCATAACTTAATACCATCTGTGGAATAGCTTTTTTATTAAGAGACCAGGAGAAGGATTAGAAGAAGCAGAAGGAAACGAATCTGTAATGGTCAAATTGTATACACTGAAGGAAGTATCTGTTGGTTTGTGCTCAACTTTGCTTAACTTACCTTAGCAGCTTCATAGGCTACAATGGGACAGAATTAAAGATTCATATGCTGTTGAGTGTGAAGGATACATTTCTACAACCCAACACAATTACTAGGTCTCCTTGGAGCAGATTGGAAGAAACAACCTTGTAAGTCTCAAATTCCAGAGGTAATGATTTTTCCCCCTCTTTCTTAGCAGATCTTCTTTGCGTACTTCCCCTATGAATACACCAAAGTCATTAATCATACTTTTATTTAAAAGGCATCATTCTATGTCTGCTTTAAATATCTCAAGGGCTCAATTTTATGTACCTGTAAGCATAGCCTGTCTCCTGGAGAGTCCCGATTCTGGGAACAGTTTTCTATGGTTGCTCTCTTCACTGATGACTCTGAACTTGTGAGGTGTACTCTTCTTCAGAGCAATAATTATTCTGAGGAGATGGTCCTTTGTTTAGAACTTAATGATATGTCCTAGGAGCAATATCATAGGAGATAACCCTTGAAAGGGATCAGGCCTATCTGCATACTTTCTGGTAAGCTGAATGCTGTAAATCAAAGTGAAATGTCTGAGTGACAGATCTGACAGCAGGAAGATGATATAACAGGTCAGGGAAAAAGACAAAAAGGCAGATAAACCAAGCATTTAAGAGAAACAAAGGATGAAACTCTGTTCTAAAAGAACAGATCTAAAAGAAAGATATAAAAATGGAAAAATGTAATCGGGCTGAACAAGCTCTCATTCAAATCGCTGGTGCCTATTGGTAAACAGCTTTTGTTTGTTTGTTTGCTGGTACTGGGGCTTGAACTAAGGGCTTTGTACTTTAGCTTGGCTTTTTTTTTTTTTTCTTATAGCTAGCGCTCTACCATTTGAGCCATGCTTTCCATTTTTGCTGGTTAATTGGACCTAAGAGTCTCCCAGCTTTTCTAGGTTGGCTTCAAAGCTGAATCCTTAGCTCTCAGACTCCTGAGTAGCTATGGTAATAGCAAGTTACCCATGGCCAATTAGTAATGAACCTTTAAGAAAGGTGCAGGGGGAAGTTGCTTGAGGCCCTTTTCCTCCACGATTTTACTTGTGCTTATTCAGTGAATTTAACCAAAGGAGGATGCTTTGGAGTTATTGATTGGTGCAAATGTGACTTAATAGCACAATCATTACTTTTTTAATCTTAGAACTGCCAGCCCCTACTGTTTTCAACTGAAGTTCA
The DNA here is from genome assembly GCF_019054845.1 of Dipodomys spectabilis. Lineage (NCBI taxonomy): Eukaryota > Metazoa > Chordata > Mammalia > Rodentia > Heteromyidae > Dipodomys > Dipodomys spectabilis. Next base: position 4,863,668 of record NW_024870935.1, read on the forward strand.
ACTTGTTCGATCACTGGCTTGCCATTACTGATTGCGCTTCAACTTTGTGACACGCATCTCGTTTGGAAAGTTTTTTTTTTCTTCCACAATAGACTTTAGGTGGGATTTTGTTTTGTTTTATTTTGTTTTAAGGTTCTCATCTTCAGAACTTCGTCCCCTCAGATTTCACGGCTTCTCTTTGAGGAGGACTTACTCTTGAAATTGTCCTGTCAGAACTTGGTCACTTAGAAAAATGTGGCATCCTTGATTTCTGAATAAAGTATAATTTGGGTAATTATCCCCATGTGTTAGGCCCATTCAAAGGAGCCACCCTTCCAGCTTCTGGGCCCGGGTCTCCGTCTACCCCACACTTCTTTACTGGAAATGAGCAGAAAAGGTCAAATGGGGGTTATATGTCAAAAGGCTGTAATTAAGATTTAGAAAGATTAATACCGATGGTATTTAATGAAATTGGCTTTTAGAGGAATGCTCATCTATTACTTTGATATTTAACTTTTTTCCCTTATTAAAATGTTATTGCCAATTGGAAACATCCAATCAGTGAGAGAAATATGAGTTTATGGAACGATTAAGGAAAGAGGTCTTCACTGATAACCAATCAAATGATTTTTGCCATACTACATAAATTGCCTCCATTTTCCACTTCAGATGGAAGTTTGTTTTTATTCCTACTCCCCCCCTCCCCCATTTTGGGAAGAAGCAAGCTGATGATACCGATACAGCCTTTTTTTATTAAAAAAAAAATTAGTACTCTCAGAGGTTTATAGCAATTTCCAAGACACAGAGGAAAAATCTATCCGCTTTTTAGACAGGGGTAAATTTTGCCTCTGAAGGGAATACCATGGTTAAATCCAGCATATCGCATTGAAAAACGCCCTCTCTAGTCTAAAAGGGAGTCTGATGGCTTTTGGTGTTTTGAAGAAGGAGCTGTTTCAGAATTGTAAGGAAATTTCCATTTCAAAAATAGCTACTGAAGGATCACAATGACTGCTTTGCATATATTTTTTGGTCACAAAAACATACCATTGTTATTTCTCACTGTGGCTATGCAAATGAGGTGTTGATAGGATTAAGTTCTGTCATCTTCAGAGACAGTCTTAGGCTCACTATTCAAGTTCCCTTTGCCTCCCACTACTGCCTTTACATTTAATTAAAACCTATTTGCTTCGGGTTGCAGCGTAGCTCCTGCGGAAGCATCTTCTGCTCCCAGTAAAAAACACTTTCCCTGATGCCTTACATTTAAAGCAAAAAGGACAATTGGATAATTTCTCATCATAGGTTCATTGTAACTCATGGGCTTTCTCCTTACAGCACACGAAGACCTACATGTGTTTATGGATGTCTATAAAAATATGCATTTGGGGCCGATCAAAGAGTTTGAGTTTGTTAAAACGAGGATGGTTGGTGGGAAATAGAAACAGAGACAGTATAGGAACTGTGAAATGGCTTTTCACACACATACACATACACACTCACGCACACATACAAATAATGTTCAGATGTTAAAAGTGCCATATACTAATTTCTATTCCTGTAAATTGGCAGATATATTCATAATAAAAGATGGACCCTCTAGCATTAAAATGCTGAATCTGTTGCTTTTATGGCCAGTTAAGAAAGCCAATTTTTATGTGACTAGGATAAGAGAAACATAGGGAAACAAGTATATGACCTATGTCCTTCTGATGATATTGTCCTAGTTTGCATACACGGGTATGTACATGTGTGTTGCTATAAACCTATAACAACAAATCTATTTCATGCCAGGCATAATTTTATCTGTTTTTAACTGTCACATAGACATCCCTGTCCTTAAATTTGTTTTCCTTAAACTAACTTAATAGAAAAGTTATCATTACATTATTTCCTCAAAATCAAATGCTTCGTGAAGAGGTGCTGTCAGGAAATCGTCGACTCTGAAGTTTCTCTGTTCTCTGCAAATTGTTTGATGCATTTGTTCTCTCCATGGTCCTTCTTACAGCTCTGTAAATTATTTTTAAAATTAGACTGTCTATTCTTAGGATTTAAATGTTAAACTATCTGTATGTAACTAGGAGTATGGACAGTGGACGTAGATATTCCCTGTGCAAAGAATGAAAGATAAGGGCTGGGAAGGTGGCTCAGTGGTAGAGCGCTTGCCTTGCATGCATGAGGCCCTGGGTTCAATTCCTCAGCACCACATAAGCAAAAAAGAAAAAAGCCATAAGTAGCACTGTGGCTCAAGTGGTAGAGCGCTAGCCTTGAGCTGAAGAGCTGAGGGACAGCACCCAGGCCCAGAGTTCAGGCCCCACGACCAGACCCCCCCCCAAAAAAAAAAGAATGAAAGGGAAGGCTTGTAAAGCCAGACAATTCAAAGAATGTCCATTCTGGTTGTTAGTTCTTGGCATTGTGAACATTCAGTATCAATTAGTGTTTTTCCCCCTCTCTTGAATGTGCATTCTCTGTCAGACTCTTGGAATATGCTTCTTGGAATTCAGGCTCTGTTTTCTGTTGTACTTATGGAGGAAGGCAAAGGGTATTTCTCTCGTTTCGTTTAGTTCTCTTTCGGCATCAATCGATTACATTATAGAAGGGACATGGTTTCAAAGCATTGCGATGCGATGCGAGAAAATGATATAAAAATAGAAGTTAGGGGCTGGGAAGGTGGCTCAGTGGTAGAGCGCTTGCCTTGCATGCTCAAGGCCCTGGGTTCGATTCCTCAGCACCACATAAGCAAAAAGAAAAAAGCCAGAAGTGGCGCTGTGGTTCAAGTGGTAGAACACTAGCCTTGAGCTGAAGAGCTGAGGGACAGCGCCCAGGCCCAGAGGTCAGGCCCCACGACCGGACTCAAAAACAAAAAAAAAAAAACAAAAAAAATAGAAGTTAGTCAAGGGAGCTGATGATGACTAAATTGGAATAAACGCATAGGATTCACTTGGATTATCCTCCTCTTCCTTCTCTTTCTTTCCTTCCTCTTTTCTCTCTCCACCCCTTTGTCCATCCCTTCCTCTCTTCCTTCCTTCTATTCTTCCTTCCAAGTATGTTTCTCTCTTCATTCGAACACTATACACATTCCTTTTACAAATATCGGAAAGCAAAAGGGAGGAGAAAAAGTCACCAGTCATTTAACCAGCCATAGAGAATTTGTTTCAACTTTCTCTTGACCTCTTCTAATCTACATGTGTATGTAGACATACACATGCATACGTACATGCTCTACAGCTATCAATATAACCTGATGCATTTTATAATCAAAGTGAATAATCAGCCAGACGTATTTTGTGACCTGATTTCCTTCGTGGTTGTGCAAGAACAAATAGATGTCATTCCTTTCAACCACGAGCAATCTTACGTCAGCTGAAAACAGTCTCTGCGACAAATTGTACTACTGACTTGGGCACTTAACATGCATTTTTAAAACTTTGAAAATGAGAGGAGAAAGATAAGAAGCAGGGAGGGAGGGAGAGGCAGGGGGGAGGGAGGAAGGGAAAGAGAAAGAAAGTTCTTCTCATTGAATTGGAAATACTTGGTGTAGCTGAGGGCCCTGAGGCCTTTCATGAATCAACCATTCTCTTCATTATCTGGGTTTTGTGAGCATCCTCCTATTTTATATCACATAATGAATGATATATGCAAGAATGGACAGTCAGTTGGATGGATCTAAAAGGAAAGAACGATTATGTACGTTCAGACGAAGACCCTGGAACCTCACGTTTTCTTAACTTGGGGTATGCTTCACTATCAGTGATGGTTTCTGCTCTTCAAAGTCCTCTCGGTATCTTTGACCCAATAAGGACAACAGGTCAGACCCGTTCTCAGTGTGTAGGATGGGTGCCATGGGACTGACCACCCAGGTCTCAAAATGAGTGAGCAGTCTAGCTCAGAAAATAAAAAACAAAATGTCGTGAAAGAAGTCGTTGATTCCTTCTTGAGAGCAGGGTCCGTGCATGACGCATGATTGATGCCTTGCACTTAGCAAGAGTGCTTGGCACCTGGGAGAGACGTCGTGGATACAAAGGTCTGTGCCGTTCATTACACTGCATGGGCTGTCCAAACCAGTTTTTTCTAACCCATGAGGAGCTTGCCGGTCCTGGTGCTGTGGGTTTTAGAGGTGGAGACCACCACAGCATTGTCAGTCAGAGATGCGGGCTCTGGTTGCGTGGTGACATAAGGACTTCAGAGAAGTAGAGGATGGCCTTCCTGACTCATCTCCAGGCCGCTGGTCCTACACTGACCACATGGAAAACTCCCAGCTGTGCACGTGTCACAAGCCAGTGTTTCTGGAAAGCATGGTGCGTCAGGAGCAACCTAGGAATGGTACCTGAGGTGGTTCTGGGAAATCATCATGAGCCTATTATTACCCTAAAATGTCAGCAAGTTGAGGGATACCATCATTCTCAAATCTAAATTCTCCATCAATTTGTTTTTATCGTTTTAAGAAGGGCTCCATCAGCAGCTTCCCATGACCCCCATCTCTGTGGCTCAAGAAACCTTGGGCCGTGTACAAGGCAGAGAAAGTATGGCATTCTACAGCAGAAGAAAGACCGGAGCTATTAGGGGAAACCTAAGGGCAGGAAAGTGTTTGGGATTTGCACATCCATCCACCAGCAGAACTGCATGAGAATTTGTTCCATTCAAAGCTTCCTTTTGAAATTTACCATGTGTAGAGAAAAGTGCACAAGTGGGCATGGCACAGTTGGGTGGATTTTCACAAATGCGAATGTCAGTACGATCACCGGTGTGGTTCAGAATCGTCCATCCCAGCATCCGGTTTGCACAAGCCGCCCTTTCCTGTCCTACCCCACGGCCCAGGACTGTCCTGTTTGTTTGCATTGTTTTACATTGGATAAGCAGGGTGAACTGTTATTTAATTGGTTTATTTCACTTGGAATTGTGTTGGGTTCATCCATGTTGTACAGATAGTGGTTTTCAGTTCCCTTTGAAACATAACATTGGGGGGGGGGGTTGGTAATTCCGACATCTATCTGCTTGTGGCTGAGTTGGTGTTTTCTTCTTACACTATTGCAGAGGGCGTGACTATGATCAAGGGTAGATAATTTAATAAAGGGATAGATACGCTAGAATGGGTTTGTACCTCAGTTTACAAGAAAGACACGCACAGGCTCAGCTTCGGTAGGCAAACAGTTTTCCAACATGTCCTCATCCATCTCCCCGTAGTCATGAGCATTTCGTTTGCTTCTCTTCCTTGTCCACTGCAGGTATTGTTCTGTTGTGTTTTTTTTCTTCCTTTTAGCCACTGGGTAAGTATCCTGTAGTTTTAATTTGTATTTCCTGAGGGAAGCTTCCCGTTACTTGCTTATTTGAAATACCTATTTTCTAGACTTCCCCTTCAGAGACTCTGCATTGACAGGACTAGACTGGCTCTGGAAATGTAATATATTTTTAAAGTACCCCAGAGGGATTCCGATGTCCATTTAGATGTTTGAACCGCTGGCTCAAGATCTGGGATTTCAGGACTGGAAAAGGAATAGGTTCCTTAATGGATTTGTGCAAAAAGAATATTCTCCATGGGAAACATACTCACACGAGCATCCTGTCTTGAATGAGGGAAGGTTCTTTTTATATTTGTGTCAGCGATTTTAATGGTCATGTTGGTAGACATTTTACTAAGACATCAACGGAGGACGATTTGTGCCTACAATGTACCTGTCCGTTGCAATATTTCCAAGGTAATTTAAAATGTGGCATAGAGCTTCCGATGCAATGCCAAGTTTCACGATTCTAAATCAGAGAACATCTTCATATAAATGACTGACCAGGGACCCACCAAGACCAAGTTCATAAAGGAAGGAGAATGGTCACAACCATAGCTTTTCCCAGCCTGCACCATATTTATATATGAATCACAAACAAATGGAAATTAGGCCGTAAGACTTCCAGTTTAGAATTTCAGAAACGACTGTGGAAACTCTGAATAGGCAAACAATGCTTTTAGGATTCTTGATTTTATCTATCAATCTATCTATCAATCTATCTATCGATTGATCTATGATCATAATTCTACCTTTATCATCTATGTGTCTATGAAATATGTCTTCTATATCTATCATCTATCTTCTATCTCTATCATTCAGCTTTTATCATGTCTCTATCAACAATATCGTTTTTTAATTCAACATGTCAATTCATGAGTAAAATGCATCTTTATCATTCTTCTCCCAGGATGTTTGGTTTTAAACCTCAAATGAGAGCACTCTGTGTGTGTGTGTGTGTGTGTGTGTGTGTGCGTGCGCGTGTGCGTGTGTGTGTCATGTGTGTACAGGTGTAGGTGTATGTAGGTATGTGTAGTATTAGGGCTTGAGGTCAGGGGCTGGATGCTCTCCCTTAGTTTTTATGCTCCAGGTTGGTGCTCTACCAATTGAGCCATGCCTCCCATCCAAGAGAACACTGGATGATCCCAACTGATCTTTGTTTACATCTTCCATTAGGTGGCCTTACGCAACAAAGGATTGGTTTTAGATCTCATCCACAGGGGTGACCAGGGATTGAGGATTCTGGGCCTTCCTCTGTGTGAATCTGTGGAGCGTGCTGAGTGCAGCTCTTGAGCTATGTTGTGTATGCTCACCACAGCTTTGGTTTTCAGCATTAAGTTGTCTGTTTCTTTCATGAAAGCCCACCATGCTTGTATGAGCGCAGCACAGTGGCAGAGTTTGGCGCCGTCCGTTTTCGTTATGGATTGTGGGAGTGAAGCTGGAGAGTGTATTTGGAGAGTGCCAGATATTGACTTTGTTTGTGAATTCCATCACATAAAGCTTCTGACGGCAACCTCGCTAAAGTTCAGCTGAAGATAAAATATTGCAAAATAAATGCCAAAAATGGAAACCATTTTTCAAAACACTAAATTAGGAAGTTAAAGAATCAAGGCAATTAATCAATATTTCAAAATGATGAATATATTTTACAAAACACCCGTTAAAGGGAAAAAGCTCAGAAGGGAGGTTTTTCTGGGTGCTTAAAATACAATGCTGATTTGGGGCTTCTATGACATATTTAAAAAATGGGGTGTTAGAGAAAATTACCTCAATTTTTTTTTGCTACAATTATAGTCTTCATCACAATGATCTGAAAAAAAATACAAATCAGTGAGTATCTGATGCTAATACTTATTCTTACCATTTATTGAAAACCTGTATTTCCAAGCACTACCTGTATTTATTTAGTTTTCTTCACACGTCCATGTTATTTTTAATCTGCTTTCAAAAAGTACACAGATGTTAAAACAGCATGAATTTGCTCTTCCTCTTCCTGTCTCCTCCCTTCTCCTTCCTCTCCTTCCTCTTGTCCTCCTCCTCTTCCTCCTCCCTCTTATTCCTCTTGTCATCGTCCTTGTCCTCCTCCACTTCCTCTTCCTCCTCTTCCTCTTCCTCCTCCACCACCTCCTCCTCTTCCTCCTTCTCCTCCTCCACTTCCTCTCCTCCTCCTCCTCCTCCTCCTCCTCCTCTTCCTCTTCCTTTCCCCTTCTCCTTCTCTTTGGGGAGTAGGTTTTTGGTTATATTCTGAATTTAACAAGGAAGTCAAATTCCCAAAGTTCTTGTGCTTTCGCTGCAGTGTGGTGGATGTGGTGGGGGTGAAGATAATAAACAAATGAAGAAATAAGAACCATGGATTAAAGGCAGACATGGGTGCTGGAATTCAGTTGTCTGGCAGAAGGCTGGGAGGTATTTTGTGTTGAGTATCCATGTCTGCATACTGGGTCTATCTAACATGACAAAAGAAAACACAGAAATAAGACAATGTGACTAGAGCTTAAGGAAAAATTAAACTGGGTAGATGGATCGATATAAAATATGTCCAGGCTAGATAAGAGGTCATTGCCTTCTGAATACTGATGGTTTCAGTGTCTTCAAAATCCTATCTGAAGCTCAGTCTGGTCTCTGGGCTCCTATATCCGAAGGTGTCTTCCTCCACCCTCAATGGCTTTCATTATCCTTAGGTAGTTTTAGGAAGGACTTTCTATTCCACGGGTCCATTGTGAGTGCAGTGCATCTTGATTAATATCACTCCTTCCATTATTTCCCCCAGTCCCCCAACCCCACACATCTCCACCCGTTACCTGGCTCTGTTTTCTTGAATGTCCACACAAATGCACCCTTACCCTCTGAGCTGCCCCTGGATACCGAGTGCTTTCTTCATCCCTTAGCAGGTCATTTCTCCTTGATTCTGATGCTTAATGAGCTGCCAAAGGGCAGGGGACTGACCTTAAACAATTGCTCCTAGTCATTCTTTGGAGGAAATTTAGGGAGTTGTCTGATTTTCTTCCTAGAACTTGAATCCTGTTGTCTAGAGGTGGTGCTGAGAGTGGAATGAGTGTGTGTGTGTGTGTGTGTGTGTGTGTGTGTGTGTGTGTGTGTGTGTTTGTGTGTGTGTGTCTGAGTGGGTGGGAAGAATCAAATTCCTCATTGCCAGGAGTTTATGTTTTCTTGTGGAAGAGCACTCAAAACAGCAAATATCAGCTGATTCCCTTCACGTTTTGTACCATAGCAAGCCATCTTTGCCCACCACCACCTCTGCCACATAGAATTGTCTAAGGTATAGATTAAAGGGGTTGTGCAGCATTGGTAACGTTTGTTCTGGAATTTTGCTTATCTCCTTAATTGGCCTGAGCAAAGTAGTTAAGATAACCACTAATTTAGATATTAAAGCTATCAGTGTCTTTCAGTCTTCCCTTTCCAATAACCAGCCATCTATTTTTAAATGATAATTAGCCAACTTTTATTATTTAGCAGTTTGTAATTACAGAATAGCTTGGAGCCATCATTGGGTTCAGTCCTAACAGTATTCCATGAAGTTATTGGAAATCTGTGTGTCTTGCATGCTATCTGGGGAAATGGTGGGTTTCTCCTGTTTGTTATTATTCTCCTTATTTATTTTCAAACTATTTATTTCTCAGCATCTTGACTCTTCCCAAACATCCCCTTCTGTGAATGTATAAAACATACTACGACAAGCATACTAGTTTTTAGCTTGGTTTCTAATTAGGGATTTATTTTTATTTTTAAATATTGAAAGAATCCATTCTGGTGGACTTAAACACATGGATCCTAGCATAATTTCCATGCTACTTTTATGACACGGAAGTTCTCGAAGATGTGCAGCAATTTTCTGTCGCTTAGCGTTTGTGATCCAGTTACACCTTTCAGAATATTTGCTATATCATGATTTGACTGAAATTTAAACAGCAACAACAACAACAAAAAGAGCCGTAGCGCGAAATCAAAATGATAACACTTTCAGGGTCTTGTTGGGACGTTTGAGTTCAGACGTCTCTGAGATGATTTGTGTTTGTTCATTTCGGGTTGCCTTGGAATTGCCCTTGATGAAGTCGTGGTTTGGCGTTCGTGTCTTGGAATCTCACTTGGACCAAGGACCAGCTGTCTGAATGGCTGTGTCCTCTTCCACCACCAGGCTGTCACCAGCACGGGGAGACACAGAAGGGTCATGCCATGGATATGTGTCTGCCTCCTGAGTCACGTTCTGTATCGGTCGAGAGTCAAAGTCCTCAGGAATAGTGGAAGCCCGTTTCCCTGGTCTCAGATCATCCACGCAGAATCTCTCTTCCTATTACGAGTGCATCCTGAACTTGTGACTTGCAGGCAAGAACAGAGTAACACCCAGGCACGAAGCGATGAGCAGCCCCAGAGTATGCTAGAACTCTGCCCTTCTGAGCGCTCTGTAGAAGATTTCAGGGCAGAAACCCACCCGTCCACTGGATCGGATAAGCCTTTATTGAAAGCTCTCTTTGCAATCACAGCTGCTTCTGTCATGCAGCCTCCTCTTCCGGGAATTTGGCATGGGCTTTCCCTCTTGAATCTGCCTGTCTGGGGATGGGAAGCAAGCAAACACCCAAGGGCCCATTTAAAAAAAAACAAACAAACATATATTTATTTATTTATTTTTGCCTTTGCAAACCCATGGTTTCCAGGCAGTTGTCTGGTGTTTGGAAACACTGGGTAGCAACTGGGGAAGAGGCAGCTGTGCTTTGGACCACATGAGGTAATTTGCAGACACATTTTAATTGCCTTTTAGGGAGCATGAAGAAGTTCCAAATAGTCTAATGAGTTCCAGCAAACACCTGTGAAATGCTTTCGACGGCCATGTAATACTGAAATTAAGAATGTAATGCAGCAATTGCAGGCAGGGTTGGGTGGCTTTTCTTTCTTGCTTTCTTTTTCTTCTTTTTTTTTAAATCTTCTCCATCTGCTGAAAAGGATGGAGAGATGATTTGAAGACTCATTGTTATAGAGAGGTTTTCCCACTCACTACACGGGATGTGATCTTTGATCTCTTGCATTCATAGAGATGAAGTCCATATTAGATAGAATGTTTGGGTCAAATTTGTGCTAAAAATAAATGAAGACCCTTGATCAGACAGTAAATTAAAATGGGAATAATATCAGCCAGATAGCTATAAATCTAAAGCCCTACCTTTGTTTTAGTCAATGAACCATATTAGAGAGATAGAGCTGAAATACCAAAGAAATAAAAGTAATAATGAGGCAACAGTGTGGAAACACATATTTTCTCCCTTTGATTTCTTTGCCTATTGTCTTTCCAGTTTCTCCTCTGTCTTTTTCTCCCTTCCTCTTTGCTTACCTCCCTCCTTCCCTCTCTCTCTCTCTCTCTCTTCTCTTTCCCTCATACCTTTCCTTTCTTGCCAAACACTGAAGACATTTTAAAGAGATGAACAGTGTTTTAGACTTCCTGGTATGCATTTGGGAACCAATGATATCAGGACAGAGTGGCGAGTAGTGTAATTCACGAACAGAAAAGCTAGAAGTGCAGACATTATAGTCTGAATCCAACTTCAGACCCAGATGATTGGTGTGTGTGTGTGTGTGTGTGTGTGTGTGTGTGTGCGCGCGCGCGTGTGTGTGTGTGTGTGTGTGTGTGTGTATGTGTGTGTTTGTAGGTTTATCATTATGAAATCGTGTGTTAATCTCCTTTCCAAATACCATCCTTAAAAAAACTGTTTATCAGTCCAAACATATGTTTAACTGACACAAAATATCACTCACATATGCATTCCGCTGGACAAAACGAAACCCACTCAAATGAAATCACACAAGTGTTCTTTATGCAAAGGGTCCTTTTTCCTCAGTAGGATCTTCTGTCACGTCAATAATAATGCATGAAGCTGAAATGCATTTATTTTTATTTCTATGGGAAAGTGACACTAATAGTGATGCTTCTGTTGTAGATGTGATTTGCAGTTATTTGCCTTTTTCAGTATTAATTGGTGCTTGAATCATCCGCCCCTGTAGGTGACAAACCATTGTATGTCCTTTCAACTTCATTAGATGAGCTCTGCTTCTCTCCAACATGATTATGCCAATTTACTTTCCTACGGATAGTGTGCACGCATTCCTGTCCTCCTGTATCCTTGGCAATTCTTGCGATCATCAATGATTTTCAGAGTTGTCTGTTCGATGGCAAATAAATCCTAATTGGGTTTCGCTGGCATTTGCTCAAGATGGGAATGTTTTGGAGTCACTCACATGCACATTGGGTCTTTATTAGTATTTTCTCCAGTGAGTTAACTGCATTCCATTTCCGTTTTGTAGTTTCACTAAATCTTTTTCTTTTTTTTTAATGGATTTCAGTAGCCTTGAATAGGGACACAGAAACTTAGTAAAAGGAACTACAAATGGCGTGTGTTTTTGAGAAACATAGTTTATACTTTTCACTTTGCTCATGGCTGCATTGAGCACACATGAGATTTCAAACTAAATTCTTCTTCTCTTTTTGCTTTCTTGAGTGAGGACCTTGCTACATCGTCCAGGCTGGTAACAAGCTTGTGATTCTTCTGGTCCAGCCTCCAAAATGTCGGGGTTATGGGTGTGTGCCATCACACATAGTTCCAAAATTTACTTCTGTATGGTTTGTCTCGTGACGTCTTCTTTGAGATAGCATTTTGTTTCCTACTATGGGAAATAAAATAAAAAATATTTGTAAATAATACATTCATTGTCATGATTTCCAAACACAATCAAGGTTGTTTTTTCTTTAGTATTTTAATATTTTTTAATTGTGAAAATACCATGTAGAGGGATTACAATTACATGAGCAAGGTAATGAGTACATTTCTTATCAAGCATTGTTGCCTCCTCCTTTGTTTCCTCTTCCCATCCCTTCCCATCCTCCTTCCCCCACCTTCGCCAAAGTTGTAAAGTTCATTTTTGACATAACATCTTGTACATCTCATTGTTGCAATGGGTCCACCTGTATCCCTATTTAAACATTCTGTTTTTTTCCCTTCCCCTCCACAAATTATACCAACACCAAATACAGTGAAAACATGGGTTATACCATGGGGGAGGAACATACAAAGCAACAAAGAAATAATCTTATAAATATGTTAGAAACAATAGCAAGCAATAAAAAACATTTAAGTCCTTAAATTGGGGTTCATTTCGCCTAACATCATCTAATCTAACCTTTTCTGCTTGTCTCAGACATATACTAGTTATTGCAAATAAGGGAAACCATGGGACCTATGTTTCTTTGAGCCTGGCTTACTTCACTTAATATAATTTTTTCCAAGACTTTCCATTTCCTAACAAATGGGGTGATGTCATTCTTTCTGATGGAGGCATAGAATTCCATTGTGTATATACACCACATTTTCTCGATCCATTCATCTACTGAGGGGCATCTGGGTTGGTTCCATATCTTAGCTATGGTAAATAATGCTGCAATAAACATAGTTGTGCTGGTAGCTTTAGTAGCTTTAGTATGGTTTAAAATTTAGGTCATTTTAGGTTCATCGTATATATACTGTGCAGTGATAACTGAGCATGTTTGTGTGTTCACCTCTGTTACGTTGAGTGTGTATATGTGCATCAGACCCTGCAAAAGTGTATCTCATAATATACTTGTGATGTTTACAATTATGGCTTAGTATAATTATTCTACATGCTTCTATATACAATGCTGTTGTAAGATCTCAGCTTTGTTGTTGGGTTATTTAAAGTGGTAATGCTCTATGTTTTAATTTGTGTAGTGCACTGGGAAGCATAGCTTGTTGGTAGGTTAGGAAAACATAAATATATGCATTAAATATACAGCAAATACTCTCATTTTAACAGACAGAGGTATAGGTTTGACATTTCATATTTTGTCACTTGATCTTGCCAGTTTGATTTATGACAGACAATAAAGTTGTCAAAGGCCTTTTGTTGTCGGCAATATTTTAGTTTTCAAATTATGAGAACGCAGAGATTTTTGCCGTCCAGGGAAAAGAAAGTGGTGCTTTGACTGATAGGAATGAAATGACAGTTCATCCTGAGAATAGAGTGTGCTTCTCTGAAACCGGAACAGTGGAATCCCATTAAAAATCACCTCTACCGCACGTTTTATGTAATATATAGTCAGTTTTGCCACCAGGGGCAAAGCTGTTTAGAAAATGGAGAAATGAGGGAAGGATTAGTCTAACACAGGTTCTTGTATTATAACATCTGTTTGTCCTTGTAAAGGAAGATTTAAAGCATCACGTTCCTCTGGTCTTTGTAATCGAGTAACAATGCATTGGTGTTCATAACAGAAATGATCTGATTTCATTTTCCTTCAGTGAAATTATTTTGGTTATGAGCAGGGCAAGCATTTTTACCTTTGCCATATTTACAAGCAAATAATAGATAGATAGATAGATAGATTGATACTAGATACAGGGGATCCTAAAGGGGGACTTTTGTGGGCCATCTTTCAAGAGAACCAAGAACTTCTAATACAAAAAGTGAAGCTCTCAGTATACGCATGTCATGTAGGAAATGAGGAGATAGTTCTAGCCCACAAAGTGACGTTGAACGATTTATTACAAGACCCTGGTTGCATAGCGGACATAACGGAAATTCTCAGGCATGAAAAGAATACTTTAAGTACAATGAGCAAGATCTTTTGACAGTTCAGGGTGAAGAAGAGAAGGGAGGCAGGGCAGAGAAAGCTGCCTCGTGTGTGTGTGTGTGTGTGTGTGTGTGTGTGTCTGTGTGTGTCTGTGTGTGTGTGTGTCTCTGTGTGTGTCTGTGTCTGTGTCTGTCTATGTGTGTGTGTGTGTGTGTGTGTGTCTGTGTCTGTGTCTGTGTCTGTCTATGTGTGTGTATGTGTGTCTTGTTTTCTCATCCAGACTGAGCTCTTTTATTTTCTCATACTCCTTTCCTGGTCACATTATCCAGAAGCTGCTTTGTATTATTTTGCTTTATTAAATCATCTCCCATTTTTGTATTTCATTTTATTTCAGATTTATTTGTTTGTTTTATGTTACATCTGGGCCTGAACTCAGGGTCTTGCATTCTCATTTGGCATTTTTCTGTTCCTGACAGGAACTACCTCCTGAGCCATAACTCCAGTCTAGCATTTTCTTTTTGCCAGTTCTCAGGGCCTGAGCTTCTTTTTGCTCAAGGCTAGCACTCTACCACTTGAGCCACAGCACCACTTCTGGCTTTTTCCATGTGTGTGGTGCTGAGGAATCAAACCCAGGGCTTCATGCAGGCTAAGCAAGCGCTCCACCACTGAGCTACCTTCCCAGCCCCTCCAGTCTAGCATTTTGTTATTTAACTGGAAATAAGAGTTTTGTGGGACTTTTCTGCCCAGATTGACTTGAAACTTTGATCTCAGCCTCACGGCAATATTCAGATGTGACTCACTAAGGCCTGCAAAGAGCTGAATTTGGTGACCAGGGTACACACTTTCAGTGTGAGAATACAGAATAGGCTATTATCATCTCTTAGCATAGAAACTTTACGACTGCTGTTAAAAAGTTAATACAGTCTCTTCACTTAGAACACAGGATAAAATTGGCAGCATTTGTACCTGTCCTGATAGCAGGTCATATTTATTACTGTAATTCAACAATCATCTACAGCAGTGTTTTGTTTCTCTAATTGAATTTTCTCCAGATGTTTATTAGCGTTATCGAATACTTGTGATTTGCTTTCCCTGCATCCTACCATCTTAGTTTCCACTCATACTGAGTTCACTTATATTTAACGGAAATACTGATGTGTATATGCATATGGATTTAAATCAAATACTGAACCATTTGTTTCCTGTTTTCCAGCTTTGCTTCCTTTCTGTTTCCTTGACCATGCCTTTAATTTTTAGACTAATCAGAATTATATTAATTTTACTCATTTTTTTAAAATGTTTAATTTGGAAATGTACCATGAGCCACAGGTCCCTCTTGTTAGTGTCAACTTTTATTTAATACCTTAGTTCCCTCTAGTTTTAGGTTTTTGTACTTCATTTCATTAACATCTTTACTTTCTATTATTTCCTCCTTTTTTCATGTATTTAAACTCTACATATTCAAAACACATAAAATGTTATTGTTTTGATAAGCTAATATTAATTCAGTTAGCCATGTAGTATCTGTGCCAATGTTATTTATTTCTCTTTTAAGTCCTCTGTTTACATGAGGAATCAATGCCTCCTGCCAAAATTATGGTGGCGTTTGGGGGTACAGTATTCTGTTGGTATGAAAGCATTGTTTTGTTTGTGTGAAATTTTACATATTTTATCAAACTTATTTAAGAGTATGTGTTGTTTGGTATAGAGCCCCAACTTGGCAGATGATTACCTTTATTTACCACTTATAAATAGACATTCCATTACCAGCTTGCTTTCATTGTTTCTCTGAAAAAAAAAAAAACCTTCATTTAGGTTGACGTCGTCAAGGCAAACATCATTCCTATGGTTGCTCTCCATATTTTTTGTGTGAATGTTAGATTCCAGTCTTCTCCTTCTCTTCTGCTTGAGAATTTGTTGAATGTCTTTGAAGTACAGTTTTGTGTATTTCTTCAGTTTGGGGGAAAGCTAGTCATTTTCATAGGATAATGTGCCCATTTATATTAGAAGGAGTAGCTGAAGAAGAAAGTAGGAAGAGCTCTCAGATCCCAATTCATATCCAACTACTGAACAAGGGAATGAGAAGCAAGCCTAACCAGGGGCAGGGTAGACTGTGGTAATGAAGACAGCAAAGCTTACCAAGGTTACGGACTGGCACTTGAGTCCTACAACCCAGGGAAGTTTTCCCCTTCACAGTATGCCCTAGGGGACAGGCTACACATAGTATTTGAGAAAATCCCAGAGGAGCTGTCGTCCCCTTACTCAAGCAGAAATAGATTCCATTGGAGTCAGGAGAAGATACAGAGGCACGTTCTTGGGATCCCAGTGGTCTCTCCAAGTGCTACCTGTGTGTCATCCTCTCTGTAGCTGGTAACTTCTGAGATGCGTCCCGTTGATGTCTTCTGTGTAATGTCTTCCCTTAGAGTATGGCTAGTTCAAGAGCACTTGCTTCTGTTGATTAAAATGTGGTGATGACAATGACGGGTCACTCTGAAGCCTAGACAACCAGTTAACCATGACTTTGGCATTGAGTGCTTACATAAATTCATTCTCTGTCTCTGTCTCTCTTTCATTCTCCAAGTCCTATCCTTCTTCCTCTCCCCTCCTAGTCTATCCTAGCCTATGATCCTTTTCTCTCCCCTTGTTTTCCCATCGCTTCTCATAGCAGCCCTCCGTGCCCCATGGAGAGGCCCGTGTGGCAAGAAACAGAACAAGACTCCTGGACAAGATCCAGAAAATAATAGAATCACTTAGTTCAAAAGCCCATGAGAAATGGAATCCTGCCAACAAGCAGGCAAATTAATGTGGAAAGAGACTGTCCCTAGTCAAGTTTGTAGATAAGACTGCAGACAGACCTAGCTGTCATTATGAGTGAAAGTGCATTCGAGACTTTGAAATACAAGCGCTCAGTGGGTTTTTTTTTTTTTTTTGGGCCTTGCAAAGACTCTGACCTGTAGACATTGTGAGATAATAAATGATTGCTGTATTAATCCACAAAGTACGGTGGTAATTTGTTACCCAGCCATAGATAACTGATATTCTTTCTTTTCTTTGGGCATTCCAATTACACATAGACCAGCCATTGAGGATGTGTCTTATGTACTTCTTCCTTTCAATTTAATCATCTTCAATTTCTCATGTGTTTCAATATGACTATTTTCTTTTGATCCATAGTTCACCCTATTATCTTCGCCTCTGTGATATGTAGTCCAATACAAGATACTTCATGTTTGAGATCTGTAATTTCCATTTGACAATTTCAGATTAATTCCAATTTCCCAAGTATAAATTTTCATCATTAATGTAATTTTTAGGTACATTCATCTTACTGATGTGGGTTTATCTCATCTTTCTGATTTCTGAATTGCTTTGCTTCCTTTGCAGCAAGTGAAGAAGTCTCTTCTTGCTTGTCCCACAGATGATATCCCAGGATTCTATTTATGATATGGTTGATAATTTCTCATGGAATCCATGAAGAAGAATGCTTTCCATACTGTCATTACATGCATGTTTAAATATATCATAAGAACAAGCACCCTTGATTAATCCATGCTATTCTACAGCTTGATTTCTTCTTTTCAATCATGAAAAATCATAAACTGTCTAATACAAAAACAGAAGTGTTAGTCAGGATCTGAGTAAACTGAATCAAAATTTCTGTCCTAATACACAGCCAGGAGAACATTATTGGGATTCAGATAAACTGTAATGGGCGGACTTAGGTTATTTTTCACAGGGCAATATAATAATAAAATGCATACATTTCTAACTATTATGTCTTTATGTTTTTTAAAATTTCTTCCCATGTGGAGAGAAAGCTAGGTGCCAAGAGAGCTGACTCTTTAGTCATACCTCTCATCTTTGTTCCTTAAGTAGAATACATAGTGTGACAGTGTTCCTTTTCTGGGTGTGTTCCAACCTGAGGATTGAACTCAGGGCCTGGGTGATGTCTCTCAGCTTTTATGCTGAAGGCTAGGGCTCTACCACTCAAGCCCCAACAATTCCACTTCTGGGTTTTGGTGGTAAATTTGAGGTAAGAGTTACACAGAATTTACTGCCCAAGCTGACTTCAAAATGTGATTCTGAGCGCTCAGCCTCTTGAGTAGCTAGGATTACAGGCATGAGCCACTGCTGCCTGGCTTATTTCTTTCTTTCTTTTTCTTTTTTAATATGCAATAATAACTTACCTCTTGCATGTATTTTTTCATAAGGAGTGTCAGCCCAAAGAACAATTTGCAAAAGAATATGAGTTATAAATAATGCAAAGGACTGAGCCAAGCTCAGAACACAGTGGCGAATGTGATTTTTTTAAACTAGGGTTTCCAGTTCTGCAGCCGTTTTTGAGGACTCACTTGGTCATATACCACATGCAGTCTTGACAAGGTAGTAGATTCATGAATGCTTTAGTTTTTAAATCCTTATTATGGAAGTGTATCTGCTAAGTTAGTTTTAATTAATGTAAGCCATGTAAAGTTAAGTAGAAAAATGCCTGAAATATCAAACAGATGATTATGTGTGTGTGTGTGTCAGTGTGTGTGTGTGTGTGTGTCAGTGTCAGTCCTGGGGCTTAAACTTAGAGCCTGAGTGCTGTCCCCAAGCCTTCTGTGCTCAAGGTTGGCACTCTACTACTCAAGTCACAGCTACCCTTCCAGCTTTGTGGTTCTTCATTGGAGATAAGAGTCTCACAGACTTTCCTGCTCAAACTGGCTTTGAATCGTGATCTTCAGATCTCAGCCTCCTGAGGAAGGAGGATTACTGGTATGAGCCACAGTCCGCCGAAGAAATTTCTCAGGTCTGAAAAAGACTCTTGACTATAGTTAATTATTAAAGAGATTTTTCCAAGTAGAATACATCTACACGTATGCTTACTTTGCTTTTATTCTTCCAAGGAAAGGCAAACACCTTCACCAGGCATGATGATATTGAATATAAGAACTGTGCTTCATTTTTTTTCCCATTAAAGCTTCACAAAACTGATGTCTGTTTCTTAATCATTATATCCCAAGCCAGGACACTCAGTAATGGTTACCAATAGCCACCCCCAGGAAAAAAAAAGTCTGTGGAATAAAAGCTAATTTGTCCATCATACACTTACTCGGTTTTCAGAATGAGATGTCCATAGCAGCCCAGTACTTACCATTGATTACCTAATTACACCCTCATTCCATCAGTAAATCAGTGCAACATCTGTGACCCTCCGTGTCACCACCACAGCCCCCTCTTGTCTGTTCCCTCTGGAGATTCAGCAAGATGGTCCTCCTGACATAATATATTCATTATCCATTAGATCTGGCACACGCTTTGCAGCGCTCAATTACGATACCATCGAGTGAAAGGGGTCTGGTGTCGGCCAATGTAATGACTTTCTGATTATCTGTCTTTAAATGATGAATGAAATGAAAATGTACTCCTCACACCAAATATAAGATTGTTAGGATGCCAAACGAGAATTGTATCCAGCCTCTTTGATGGAGGAGTGGCAGACACTTGCAGCTCTTCAGCAAGAACGCCATGAAGATAGCTTTCCAAATCATTCCTACCTTTCAGTTTTAAGATTGCGGTAATCTATTGAATCTAAGACCAAGATTAATATTGTGGGATCAAGCAAAGGCTCTTTGGGGGTCAAATTCCCAGAAACTTCCAAATACTTTGTGTGTGTGTGTGTGTGTGTGTGTGTGTGTGTGTGTGTGTATGCTTAATTTTCTGCTCTGCTTGCATGAACTGACCCTTCAGTAAGAGATTCATGAGTTGTACTTCATCACCTGGATCAGATTATTTTTGAGCTGCTTTTTGTTTCGTGGAGAGCTGTAAAATAATTAAGCAGATTGATACATAGACAGAAAAAAAATTTAAAACACGCCAGGATTATAAATAAGTGGGAGACTCAAAAACATTTTGTTGTTCAAATAATTATGAAGCAGGTGTTTGATAGCAGAATGATTTCTGTTTCTGTTTACATCTTCAGTTATTATTCTGTTAATTATAATTGAAAATCCAATAAAGCTTCATATTGGAGCACTCACAAATCTGACTTAAATTGCAGTTTCTCAGCTGATGCCTTTAAATAGAACACAGTGGACTTTTGAGTATAAGCTCTTTTTAAAAATTAAACTCCTTTCTCAACCACATTAACCCTATATAACAGTGGAGCCTCTGGAATGGTATACACAAGGGGAAAAATGGAGATATTTATTTCCCACATCGCTATGAAGTTTAGAGGGTGTAGGTAGAGTTTACTATGCTTTCCATAGTGGTAAAGAATTTAGGAGAAATATCAGTTTTCCCAAAGTGCAATCCTCAAATATATTTCTCATGTGTTTCCTTGTTTTAGTTTCCCTATTGGAGAGACTGACATGAAATTTAATCTTTAGGTAGAATGGAGGTTCACATGGAACTCATTTAACTTCTGGCTCACTCCAGATGTAAGAAAGCCATTGCTAACAATGATTCTACTTAGATCTCCTAAGTATGTGCATGATTTGTGAGATCATTCTTTTCCTAGGTTTGAAAACTCCTTTCCTCTCATTTCATTCCTGTGAATATTGGTTAAATATCTCCAGACCTTTTAGTAAAAAAACAAATTAAAATTAAAATGTAAGGAAAAATCATCCCCAAGGGCCCTATATAAATAAGCTCACTAATAAATTAAGTACATTTCAACCTTCTTGATTGACAAACCCTTAACAGGAATCTTATAAGCTTGTAGCTTATAGAGCTAGGTAGGGTAGATTAGTATATTTTACTTTTTGTTGCCTTCCAAATTGGAAAATATTTAAGTGGCGCTAAAGAGGAAATTTTGGAGGAATATGTATTAATTTCAAGGTCACTGACTAATTTATTCTATAGTGTATTTGTGTACTTTAAAAAAACCTACTAATTTGGAGAGTATGCTGATTTTTATAAAATATAGTAGCAAGAAGGTTAAATTTTTCTTTTATTTCATAAGGACATAGAATTTTTTTAAATGGTGTGTTTAAAAATAGCATTCATTTCATTATGTTTATTTCTCTGGTTTTCTATTTCTTTCCTTTTGCCCAGGAAATAAATACAAAGCAGATTGTAATGAAAACCTTAAATAATTATTTCTTATAATCCCAGGACTCCCATCTATTTGAGAGTGAAAATCTGAAAACATTACTAAAATACCATAGTGTGAACTCTAGCTTTCTGTCTCTACGCTAGAATGGAGGCTAATTATTTCAGAAAGCTACCTGTATACTGCCAAAAAATGTTGGATGTGGTCCTCTCTGTTGTATTCTAGCAGAGGGAATAGGCTCTTGAATGGAGGGAAAATCATTTCATTTCTCATGGCAGGAGCACATCAGCCCTTGAGGTTTTTTTTTTTATTATGTTTAAGTAGTTGTACACAGGAATTGCCATTTTACAAAGAAGTTTATGAACACAGTGCAGCTTGAACAGTGTTACCTCTTTCACATTCTCACCCATCCCTTCCCTACCCCCCCCCCACCCCCAGTCTTCTTAATTTTGGAGGATAGACACCGGAGTCTCATCTTCCCTCCATTGGTTTACCCTTTTCCCCCTTGACCCTCCCTGGAACCTACCGTATTTCAGCGAATACGTTTGTGGACACGTGCATGCGGCCCAAGGAATTTATTTGTACGCCTGTGAACTAATTCTAGCTTCACATATGGGGGAGGGGGGAAGGAACATGCAACCTTTGTTTCTTTGGGCACACCACCCTTGTGTTACGGCATTTATTTGAGCAGTAGGCCTCACTCACCCAGGAGATAGCTGTCTACAAGTGTGGTATGGGACAGGAATCCTGGTGTTGGGAGTTCTGAATGTGTTTTAGTGAGAATTAAGTATGCTCCTCCTTTCCAGAGAGGTGCCCTCTCTCTCTCTCTCTCTCTCTCTCTCTCTCTCTCTCTCTCTCTCTCTCCCTCTGTGAGATTATAAGATATTTAGCCCTATGCTCTGGTAGACACCATTTTTTCCACCTTTCCAAAATGAAAATCTGTTTCTGCTGCTAGACATGGTGAAATAAGAAAGATCCATTCCATAATCGTCTCCCCGTATCTGGTTTTTTATGTCTTGTCGAAAATAATAACATTGATGTTTCACATCAGTTTGGTTTATGTTTATAGATTACGTTCTCACTTTAAAACTTCTGTCTTATTTTCAGTTGGCGTGTGATAATTGCACATATTTACAGGACACAGTGTGGGCTTTCTGACTCTGTAGATCATGTGCACGGGTAGAATCGGGGTCATTAAGAATCCTTCTTTTTAAGGCTGGGACTCTTCATCTCCCTCTCTCTTCTCATCATAGATTGTATTGAACTATGGTTCAATGAACTCTATGAACTATTATGGACTGGAAAGCTAGACTCCTGTCCAATTGTGCTTTGGTGCTCATTATCCAAACCCCTCTCCCATTTCTACTTGTCCTTTCTACCCGCTAGATGTGGCGATCCTGTCTTCTTCTACATCAAGAGTAACTATTTTCATTTCCTCTTATTCTTTCTGTGTCTGGCGGGCAGTAGTCCTCCATTTTGCTACGGATAACAGGACTTCATTATTTTTGAGTCTGAATACTATTCCATTGTGTGGATATGCCACATTTCCTTGACCTGTGCACCTGTTGGTAGCCAATAGATTCCCTATCTTGCTGTTATGAATAATTCCATGTGAATGTGGAGTCTGGTTATCTTTTTGGCGAACAGATCTCGTTCCCACCCAGACGTGGGATAACTGAATCACACAAGAGATGTAATTTTAGGGCTGGGAAGGTGGCTCAGTGGTAGATTCCTCAGCACCACATAAGCAAAAAAGCCAGAAGTGGCGCTGTGGCTCAAGTGGTAGAGTGCTCGCCTTGAGCTGAAGAGCTGAGGGACAGCGCCCAGGCCCAGAGTTCAGGCCCCACAACCGGACCCAAAAAAAAAAAAAAGAGATGTAATTTTAGCTCCTCCTCCTATTCTTCCTCCAAATTCCTTTCTTCCTCCTCCTTCTTTTGTAGACAAATTCTCATAATGTTTTCTGGGCTGGACTTGAACTGATAATCCTGCTATCTCATGCTCTCAAATTCTGAGATTAAAGACATGCACTTCCAAGTCAGGCTTCAACGTTAATTCTCCTAATCCACAAACACAGGAGGTCTTTCTAATGTATTCTGCTGTCTTCTGTGTCTCTTCACTGGCCTTGAACTTGTGATCTTCCTGCTCCCTGCCTCCTGAGTGCCTGAATTATAGACAATGAACCACCAGCACTCAGCTCTGGAATTGAATTTTTTAAATGCCATCAACCTTCCAGTCCGTGCCTTACACAAAAGGAAGGTAAAAAATAAAAGACATTTTCGAATGAAGGGAAATGAAGATTGTTTATCACCCCTAGACTTTTTAATGAAAAAAAGAAAGGCCTTAAAATGTCCTTCAGGCTGAAGGAAAAAGATTTACACCTAAGAGCTGAGTGTCAAATAATACCAGACTTTTACTCCCCCTTCTAAAATATATTTAGATGATTGGTTAATGGCTAAAGACAAATAATGGCAATGGTATTTCACAGCTTATCATGTACATAGGATGTGTTACAAGAAGTATATAGAGATGATAGGGCATGTGTGGAACCACATAGCTGTAGGTTCTTGCATTATACATGAGTGATATGATAATATATAGTAAACTTCGAGAAATTAAGGGTACCTACTGTAATCCCGGGAGCATCCTTTAAAAAGCAGAAGACAGAGGTCTAGTTAAAAAGCCAATAGAGGAGATAAAAATGGATTGCTAAATTTCTTTAATGAGGCTTCTTGTGTCCTCTCTTGGGGAATAATAAATTGCAAGCAAGAACAGCAATGTCGGCATCTTAAAGCACCCGTCCTAGCTGATATATAAATTTTCCGTTGTTTCTCTCTGATTTCAGAAGCAAGGAGTGGCGTGAGTTTATGGGAATTTTACTTATTATTTATCTAACCTTATTGTCTTTGGGTTTTCTTATATTTTATAGAACTAATCTTAACACAATACTGGAAGCTAGCGCGGGTAATGAATAAATCCAGCTGGATAAAAAAGGGAGAGATTTCAGCACAAACAGAGAGAATTTATGACAAGGATGTGTGCTTCACATCTTGATCACATGTTTTCAATTTCCATCCCATGGCGCTCAATGCAACTTAAATTTTTATTTTTTTAAAAAAATTTTTTCTTAAAACAAACAACACTACCATATTTCCTTTCCTTAGATGATTAATGTGACCAGATGTCTCAAACATTTGTTTGTTAAGTTGAAAGACTAGATATTGCCTCATCAAAAAAAAATAATAAATCTCACGATCCAAGCATGTGTATATTTACTTGACTGTCATTCCCAGAGGTAGTAATTGGTCACCTGAATCTTATTTTCATTGCATGCTATATTTTTCTATTTATACCAGTATGCATGTACTTTATGAGCACCTATATATAGGTATACAAATACATACACATGTATACACACATATTCGTGTATATGCATATAGGTATGTATAATAAAAGCAGGAATCATGCAAGATGATTCTCAAAGGCCAAGGTCTCCTAAGAAGAATGTTTAGCTCTATGGAGAATGTCCCTTGGCATAGGACTAGGTCTGTCTGCGTCTCTGATAATAATTCTTCTTCAGCATCCAAAGACATGATTTCAGATCTCAGAGAAGACAGCCCTTCAAGAAGACCGAACAGGGTACACGGTCCAGGGCTGGAAGCAGAGCTTGGTAGGTTTATGTAGCTATCGGTGCAAGGTTAACCAGCAACTAAAACATTAGGGTTTTCCTAACAGGATGGTTACCCTCCTGGGAACTGGGTAGAGGTTGGATTACGTGAGTGCACAGGGAAACTTGACGTTCGGAGGCGTTTGACACCCGTGGGACAGAAGGCTGGGCAATGGAGATGCAAGTCAAGTGGGAGCCACGTCTCCCTCCGGGCCTTGCCTGTGGCTGGGGGTGGGAGGCAGGCCTCACCGCCCCACTCCGTGGTCTCAAGCACAGTTTCTGGTTTCCTTACATGAAGAGCTGACCCTCAGCACAGGTTCTCATCCAGCACATGTAGTCAACTTCCTGGAGTTAACTTTGAATCTCTGGGGAGGTAGGCTGTAAGAGAAAGACAGACTCCTCTCCCTTCTCCTCCCCTTTCCCAGCCTGCCCCTCCCCTGCCCTCCCCTCCTCTCCTCTCTTCCCCCCTCTTCCCCTTCCCACGTCCTTCCTCCTCCTCCTGAGACTCCTCTCCACCCCCTCCCCACTTTCCTCCCATCCACCCTTTCCCCTCCCTTCCTCCATCTCTCCTTTCTTCTCCTCCCTGGCTTCTCTGCCCTTTTCCCCCTCCCTTCCCTCTCCTCTCCTCTCTTCTTCCCTTCCCATCCCCCCACCTTCTCCCTGGGATGGATATAATTGATGAGGTACTTAACACTTTTCACACTTTAGAAAATAAGCTCATTTGGGCTCTCCCCTTCTTTTTTTTCCTGTCTTAATTTCCTGTCTTCCGCTCTTTTCTGGCTAGGAATCCCACTCCTCTGGGCCCAGGCGAAGGAGCCGCAGTTTTCGCATGTCTCTTATCCCGTGGGTTTGTTCCTACTTGTGGTCCTTTCCGTTTTACCAAACCTACTTTCTCACCTTTTTGCTTCACAAGCATTTCTGAATTTATGCAATATATATTTTAATTCCCTGAGTTTTTTTTTCCCCAATGAGAGATTATGAATTTTAGGAATCTATTCGACCTCCACAGAAAATTCATTTCGTTGACATACTATTTTTCTTTTCATGTAAAACTGCAATGGTGCTTTCTGCATTCCTAGTCATTCAGGGGGCTGAGACTGCAGTTGGAGGTCAGTCCAGGCAGAAAAGTTCTCTGGACACTGTTTCAATATAATACCAAAGTAAAGATTAGAAGTAAAACAAGCAAGGGCTGGAGTCACGCTCTGGTTCTAGAGTGCCAGCCTCACAAGTGTGAGGCCCCAAGCTAAATCCCAGTATCACTCCCCCACCAAAAAGGATCAATCATTGAATTTCTCTCCATAGCACAGATCAACCTCAATAATGAGCATTTGTGGGAAATGTCCCAAATGAGCATCAATCATAAGTATTAGGCTTTAACTAACACCTTCTGAAATTAAGCAGAAAGAATACATGTACACACAAACACACACACACACTATACAGAGAAAGAGAGAGAGAGAGAGAGCACGCAGAGGGAGAAATAGGTTGGTAGCATTTGAGTTCTGAATATAGCCAGGCCTGAAGGCAGCTTTAAGACTAGACTTCCCGATGGGCAACGCCACAAATGACATTTGCGCTTGGCATTGCGTTTCTGCCATTTGTCACCCCTTGTCCTCGGTCCTTCATGTCTGATATACCTGGGTTTAAAAACAAAGGCAAGCTCATGCCTGTCAATTGGGACTTCATCCCTTGACTTTGGGGCTGATCGTAATGGGAATCAATGATGGTCAAGTTCAGATTCTTACCGGCACATGGAGAGCCTTGTTAAAAATTTTCTAGTACTGGCATGGAAACAAGATTTCTGCTATGAAATGTGTCAGGCAAGGTGAACAATTTGCCACAGATTTGTAAACAAGTGTCAGGTGTTTCAAACTCAAATGGTCAGAGAGGATGGAAAACCTGACACAGAAAAGTAACTAAGTTGAAGGTGCTGATAGGAACACATGTTCAGATTTTATCCTGGTGTGATCTGGTGACGGGGATGAACTCAAAGTATGCAGATCCTAGAAGCGCTGTGTGCCAGAAATCCGATGCTACCCAGTAGGAATTTGGACAGTAACGGGTCAAAACCTGTACAGGTGAAAGCCTCTGAGATTCCGGGATGATCTGAACCAGGCTAGTCTCCTCTGGGTGTGGTTAAAGATGGGTCCTTCTGCGGAAGTCTTTCAGACTGATTTCATCAGGCGGACTGTAGTCTGGATACTTGCATTTAACAAACCAACCAACAAACAACATCCAAATGGAAAGGATGTAGTGTAGTATTGTGTGCCGCCGTTCATCTTGTCTGGTGATTGTGGCAACAGCTGTATGATCATAACAAAAAGGAGCTACCCATGTGCTTTTCTTTGGCTTTTTATAAACTCAACTCCACTATCCAATCTCCAGAAACTTAGGTGCTAAAACAAATATCTGACATAAAGTGGAGGTAGAGAACCCTCCACCGTGAAAGATGAAAAGTCTTAAGAGACAGTTAAAACAAAAGAACGAGAGTGCAATTGAAAGCCATGAAGGGAAAGAAGTAGAAATGTAAACTGAGAACCAAGCCGTTCCATATACTTACTCCTTCTTCTGTGGAGACCACTTGTATAAAGAAATCGCATGTGTTTAAATTGCTGTATTTAATTCATCACCATTGTTTCCCTTAAAATAGCCATCTTTAGCTCAGTGGAGTCACCTTGCTCACCAACGTCTTCCAGTGAAACTTCTCTCTCCTGAGTTACTTCCATCCACTGTCTGCGGGAGACAGTAAGTAAGGTGATTACTGAGTTTCCAGGGATGGCATCCTCAGAATGAGGAAAGTACATGTAATCACACAGATGGGAAAGGTTGGAAGCAAGATGAGGGAGTGTTCTCCATTACAAACCAGAGGCCCCAAGGTAAACTTGCACGGCTAAGTTACTATCCAATACGATGGATTTCCAGATAAAGAATGCCGCAAGAAAAGGAAACAATATGGTGGGGGGGGGGGGGGGATGTTTCCTGCAGAGCTGGGGTTCCAGGAGGGAGTCACAGCCTGCTGTTTACTAAATATCCATGTGATAGTTGCCTTCTGTTTCTGTGACGTATCTGAAATTAGTGATGCCTGGGCCACTCCAAACTTCCCCCCATACTTCAGAGTTGTCGGGAACTGCGCTCAAGGATTATTTGGGTTCACAGTCCTGGCTCTGCCACGGTGCTCGGAATAACCGGGATGCAACGTGTGAATGACGTGCACAACAGAGACGGTTATGAACGAAGTCCTTGAGAGGGGTGCTGCAGAAATCAAATAATAATAAATGTCCTCATGCCCCTCCCCTGCTTGCAAGTGTGACCAATTGTTAGTAGTAGGAAAGTGCCCCCTGCTTCCCCTCCCGTCCGCTGCCTCTTCTTTATCCTGTGCTCAGAGCTCCTGGCTTTCACCCCCCATCCTCCAGGACACCATCCTTCACCCACTCCCCATTGTCCCCGAAATAAAAGTGGAACTTCTTAGACAGAAATAAAAGGCCCTGTGGTTCCCAAGCCTTCCTTCCAACCTCATTGTCCACAACTCACCTCCACGCATCAAAGGCTGCCAGGGAAGGGGGCTCTGGGACGTTCCTCACACAAGCTGCGTCTGCTGCCACCTGTGGGTGCTTGTCCCCTCCCCCTCCCCTGGAAGCACCCCCTCCCCCCACCCCTCTCACCCATTCCCACGCAAAGCCTGAGCGGGGGAGGGGGGGGGTGCAGAGTCTGGGGGAATGTCAACTCTACAAACCGGTATTAACGTGGGAACTGGGAAATGGAGGAGCGGAGAAGAACATGACTATCGTTTCATGGCACTTGTGATCGAGAAGACCCGGGTTAGGGAAATGAGTTTAAACTGTGAAGTATCTTTTCTGTTACATGATTCATCATTCGTCTCTCATCTCATTTCCCTGTGATAGACTGCACATTAGTATAGGACTGCCTTTAACCCCCCATAATGATTAGATCCAAGAAAAAACCAGGGGGAGTATAGAAGGAATACATACATACATGCATACACACACACATATGAATGTGTGTGTGAAGACAAAATGAAGATACTGTAATACTTTAATACCAGATCCATCTCTTTTATGGGGTCCTTTTTACCTAGTAAAAGTCTTCTCTTTTAGAGTTTAAATGACTAAGTCCTTGGTTGATATACCAACTTCTGGTGCATTTTAGTAGCTGTGAGTGGAAATGTGAAATGGGTCCACACTGGAATTCCACGGTCCAAATAGGATATCACAGAAAATGTTCTCCTGAAACAAGTGTGCTTTGTAATGTGCAAGTAAACATTGGCTCAAGCAGCAAATCTGAATCTCTGTTTCGCTCAAGCAGCAAATCTGAATCTCTGTTTCTCGTATTCGTGTGATGTTGGTGTGGATAAGGTGACAGTGTTAAGAACCCGTGTGTGTCCTCATTTCCTCATCTGTGGGATCGAATTCGCAGCTGATATTTGAATCCAACAGTATGACTAAATGGAGCGGCTTAGCTAGTAGTACCTTAAAATCTAAGTAGTTTATTACACTTAAAGAGGGTGTTGTAATCATGCGGTTTAAGATCGCAAGGTGGCACAAGACAAACCAGTACAAGCTCAAACCAGTTTAAGCTAAAATCCTTCAAAATGAGGAGAGAGAGGCGTGTGGTGCTCACCTGAGATTTGGCCTCTGTTCTTTTCCTGCTCTTCCATGGGTACGAGAATTTCAGGGGACAGGAAGTCTGCAAGAGTCTCCTAATTGCACCTTTGACTGAGAAATGGGGTATCTGATTATCCAGGCTGAGTTTCCACACCGGTCTCGGCGTTAACAACCGCGCAAAAAAATAAAATAATTGGTTTAGCTGAGAGACAGTTCCCCAAATAGAAGCTGAGGATATGTTTTCAGCGTGAGGGATGGAATGCGTGCTGTCAAAACCAGTAGACATCTACACCACCAGCCTCTCCTTCCCCACGGTGGGCCTGTGTGTCTCAAACACGGCCACCAGGAGGGTTTGGGAGTTCTCCAGCAGCTCTGCGCTCTTGTTTGTGACTGCCCCTCCACCTGCTTGAGTTCCACCCTCTGTCACGGCTGCCTGGCTTGCTTAATAGGCAAGTTAATACATTCTAAGATAGTGATGTATTAATTATATCTTAACGTATATAATCTCCACATATACAATATATATTCTAATACTTATTAATCTATTCAACTGTGTACATGCGATTTCTATGAGCAGTTGCCAACAACACGGGCAAAATACATATTCTAAGACACAGTCATCTATGCTAGAATGTATAGAAATGTGTACGTGTGATTTTGATGGGTAGTGAAGCAACTGATACTGTTAAAAAAAAAAAATTACATATTCCCTGGTCAACTGAGCGATGGAAAGTGGTATAGGGAAAATGTCAACACCAGCTAGGGAGTGGAATTTGAACTCATTCAACTTGCTGCCCAGGTCTTCCAGGAAGAAAGAAATTTCCTTGCATCCATCATCTCCCCCTCCCTCACCCCTCCCCCACCCCACCTCCACCAAGCCCTCACCATCCCCCTGTTACACCAGGTAGGGGTGATCGAAGCTCCTCTCCCTGTTGCTCCTCAAGTAAGCTTCCAGTCTCCCCTGGCAGTCAATCAAAGACTGAAAGGGCATTCCAAAAGAGTACCAGGCTTCCTAATTGCGCGTGGGAAAAATACTCATTTTTCACACTTTGCCTTCTTGCCGTCAGAATTCTCCGGCCCTCATTCCTTCCTTCCCTGGGCCAGGGGGAAGCCATGGGAAGCCTGGCCTGTGAAACTTCCCTTTGAAAAGAACCCCGAGCGCATCCTTCATGACAACAGCAGGTGCCAGGCTGAGAATTGAAAGCCACAGGGTCTGGCCAAGGCCCACAGCACTCAAGTCTCAGCTGGGTTGGTTTTCATAATGATGATATCTATCGCTGCATAATGTGGCATTCATTTCCTGACTCCCTTCTACCTATTGGAATCAGGAGGTTAAATCCCTGGCCTGGCTCCGGGGGTCAAGTGTGGAAAGATGTGATTTGTGAAGCACTAGGAATTAGAGATGCTGACTGGCTTGGGTTACCCCGGAGAGCTGACTCCCAGTCTCCCCTCTTTCATGATCTACCTCCGTGCCTCTGGGTGGTTTGTAGCTTGGCAGTTCCATCCCCTTATCCTGCCATGAAGGGGTTGGGGTGGCTAAGGTCTGAGGCTCCTTTCAAGGATGAAACGTTTCGAATTCTCTTCAAGTGGAGTTTGATTTACATGAGGAATTTTACAGAAAGCGTAAGGATGGTTCGCAGTCAAAATTAACCTTGAAAATCCGAGACTGCATACCAATTTACCGTCGATGGGTTTTTGTTTTTTGTTGTGTTTTGTTTTTTTTTTTTTTTAAATGTAATTGAGTCACAATCAAGTTTTTTTTTTCTTCTCCAAGGTTGCCTCTGTTGAAAGACTTGGTTATATGAAAAATAGTCATCTTTATACATTTAACCCTCAAATGACTTTTCCCCACTGTATCTATTCTGTGGCTTTCGAGAGCAGAGATAATTTTTCAGTGGTTTACTTCATTTGGATTCATATTCAGTGCTCTGAAAACCAATTTATAAACCTAGCTCTTCCTTAAGCTTCTCAATTCAGCATATGAAAATTATTATTCTATTTACAAGTGTAGCAAACTCTAGTGATTACCTTTAAGGAAGCCTTTGATTACTGTTTGATCCATCTACAAATTTAGTTAATTAAACAACTTCAAACTTTTAAATTGCATGTGTAAATTTAATGTCTCATTTCTTTTTAATTACTTCAATTGTTGGGTGAACCTTCATAAGAAGTTAAGTAATACTTATATGTTTTGTAAATGCAACTTAAAAAATGTAATTATTATTATGATTGGTTGGATATTCCCCAAAATTCATGATGATAAAATTTCAATTGAAAAAAAAAACCCATCTAAATTAATTCTTTAAGTCTATAATTTAAACTGGGCTTGTACAATTGTCTTGTTTTGTTTTGGTTTCCGGGTCAAGATCTTGCCTGTGTTTGGAATTCAGAACCAAATAAACACATGGTTTCTTTAATGTAAAAATACAAGTGACATACTTTCCTTCTCGTCAATATCTCTGTAATGTTCCTGGTCAATGACATCAAGGCTTACAGGGAACACCCACAAAGAAATTATATTGCCTAATGCAATTTCTTAGCCAGTAGGAGTCCAATGAATATGTTAAACATATGCCTAGACATTCAGGTGTGCGGCACCCATCTGAATATGCAGATGTCTCTCCTGACCTTAATCTCTGTGCTGAAGCCCTTCCTACCAGCCCTTGGCCTACCCCTGTGTAATCTACACCAGAAGATGGTAGCTGTGTCTGCCTCCTTCAGCGTCAGACATTTCAATTGCCCTTGTTACGCACTGTCCTGGGCACATGGTCCTTTCTCTTCTCTTATTCTCAACTAACATCAGGAAAACTCCTTCCATAAAGGTTGTCTTCTGTCACAGATGATGAAAAACTAATCAGGGGTTCAAAGGAACTTCTTGTTGGATCCTTACGTCTCCAACAAGTTTCTCCTCTTTGCATCCTGTAATAGGAAACCGATTGGTAAGAGACCCGAAAATAGTTAGCGGGCGTCTAGCCCCAGGAAGAGAACAAATTGGACCAGACAGGAAGAGCGAATGACGCAAGGGACAGGGAAGCAGAGCTCACCCGACAAGGAGCCCCGACAAGTTATGCAGACATGGTCTTGCTGCCTGACGTGTTAGAGCAGCAGCCTGAACTACCCTATATCTGTCCACCATTTCTGGGTCCAATTATTCCGGTGTTTTTGCTTTCCACCCGACATTACCAGTCAGTTTTGTCTTACCTGTGCCAATGACACCTTTGGCATTTCGTGTGTGTGTGTGTGTGTGTGTGTGTGTGTGTGTGTGTGTGTGTGTGTTTAACTGGAGAGGATTGAAAAGACTATCAGAGATGATTAGTAAGGCACATTTCTTGGGCTGTCTATGAAGGTATCCCTGGGAGGATCTAACTAGAATGGGGGAGACAGAGGAGAAAGCCCATGAACACACCCACACCCCATGGTGGACCGAACCCTGTGCGGCCAGGAGCCAACATCAACCTCTCCTTACAGTACTTACAAAGATTCTTAGACCACAGAGCAAGAACCTAACTTCAAAAATAGTAGTGAGGGGCTGGAGGCATGGTACAAGTGGTACAAGTGGTAGAATGCCCGCTTTGCATGTAATAAGAGCACAACTGCTAAAACTAAAAAAAAGAAAGGAAGAAATCATTATGGAGGAAACATGCTTCATGATTACCGCCATCTGAGGAACCGCGTGACCACAGACGCAGCTGACATGCTGGTGTGGATATCAGTTCTAACACGCAGATGGCTTACGGGGAGGCAGGGTGCGCTGGTAATTATTTTGCCATGCTGGTGACAGAATATCCGAGAGAATCAATTTATAAAGAGGAAAGGGTTATTTTTGCCCCATTTTTGTTTTCAATATAAGTTGGGTGGTCCCATTGCTTTTGACCTTGTCTTGAAGAAGATATGTAGTGATGGCCGGTCTGTGGTTGAAGGGAGCTGTTCACCTCTTAGCAACCAGAGGGTGATGATGCCGAAGGCACCAATGACCTAACTCCCTCTCATTAAGTCCCGCCTCTCAAGATTTCCAGCACCTCCCACTAGAGCCATTGCTCTGAACCAGGTCTTTAATTGGGTGACTCATGTGTCCATCTCAAGCTATGGTAGATGCTATGTGGTGCTCCAAAGCCCATACTCAGGTTCTCATTTCATGAGCAAGGCTGATTTCCTGCCTTAAGTCTCTACCTTCTCATCATGCCATCTGCCATCCATCCCCACCTGGCTGTCCTTCATTATTCTAGAACTCCACAGAAAGGCATCCACAAACCCAGATGTCAAGTCTTCTGATGCACACCGAGGAAGATGGTTTTCTCCCTGTGACTAAAATTTATCCTTTGTTCATTTAATAACCAAACAACACAAACAGAACCCTTTCAACAAGGAAAGAAATGCCGACATGCTCGATATTTTAGGTCTTCTCTTCCAGGCCAGTGGCCAGTGTGGACCAGAATGCACCCTGCATCCCCACAGTGTCCCCCACATTTAAAATACTTAGCCAGGATATTATGTATTCCCAGCCTGTCAGCTTTGGCTGAATTACAGAGTGCTCAATTATACGCTAATCGAATAGCTGCCCAATGCCGGCCACGTAATGACTTCCTGATTACCTACCTTTAAATGATGAATGAAATGAATATGTAACATTCTGTTCAAATATAGCATACTTAGCATGCCAAATGAAAACTGATTTTGTGCTGCTCTCTCTGAAAAAAAAAAGGTATATTTTATTGTAATTCAGTTCAGTGGCTGTTCCTTGCTTGTTTTCAAGTCATCAAGATAAACATTGAATGAGCGATCTCTGAGAACATTAGTCTTCATTTTTGGCTTCCCAGAGCATGCTGAAGGTGTTAAATATTGCTTAGATTATTTAGGTTCTTCTCCTTACATCTTTTTACTGGAAAAAAAAAATAGGAAGATCGTATTTTTTTTCCACAAGAAATTCTAGTTGTCAATACAGCACTATCCAGGCCAAAAAAAAAAAAAAATCTCCTCAACCAAAAGAACAAAATATACAAACAAAAAAATGGAGCATATACTGTAAAGACAACTCTAATATACATATATGTTGCTTATTGTCTGGAGCACTTTCAACAAAATGAGAGTTTTGATATCAGCACCCAACATATAGAACATGATTTGAAACCTCCTGCTTATCGGTCCGGTTTCTAACACTAGTAGGTATGACTACAACAGTCAATTGTGCTATCCTTTTGCCTAACTTCATTTTGCCCGTATTAGTTTCCAACCTGCAATTCAAGGAATTGGGAAAAGTCATCATATGTAATTTCAAAGAGGAAACTTCCACCACTAACCAGAAGCAAAGAGAGGGTAAACAGGTGGGTGTGAACTGAGAAAAGAACTGTGGAAGAATAGAGAGATTTTTGTTACCCATTCTGGTTAATGCATGCTTAATATTTCAAGCTGATATCGTGGTTAAGCAGTGATTTAATAAAAAGTTTTGCATGATATTATCTCTATCTATCTATCTATCTATCTATCTATCTATCTATCTATCTATCTATCTATCTATTCATCTTGCTATCTGTCTTGGACTAGCTCTCAAAAGGACCTAGAAGATTTTCACCTTAGAAAAGAGCATCATTTGACAACTTGAGAAATTTTGCCATTTATGTTGAAATTTGAGGGAATATTCTTAATTAAAGTAGAAAAAAAAATAAATTTTACCCATTATTTATTGGAGGCTGTTCATAGCTTTTGCATTCCTGTTGGGAATGCATTTCTTCCCCTCCTTTTCTTCCTCCTTTCTCATTTTTCCTTCCCTTTTCCTTTTCCTCCTCTTTTCTTCTGCTTGTGCACTTCGTTATCCTTTAATATATATATATATATGTATATATATATATATATATATACATACACATGTATACACACACACACACTTTTTTATTTGTGGTTGTACAAGATGAACTGCAGTCCCATGGTGTGTGGGGTGGGAACGGGGAAAATTCTATTGCTAAACTATGGCAAATCATTTTAAATATATACATTTGCTATGTGTCTGTTTTACTTACTATTTAATATCACCAACCCACAGTCCTCCAGCATTAAAGATATGTGTAGAAATTCCATAACTCTCTTCTCTATGAGATCCTAGTTTGACAGGAGAGAAACAAGAGACAAACCAATGACACGATTTTGTTTTCTTTTTTTTTTCATAATTAATCAGGTTTGCAAAGAAAACAGAGTATCAGCGTACTGTGATAGATTTGTCTGAGGTTCAGACTGTAGTATTTCTTATGGCTGTTCTATAAGGCCTCAGGCTACAGTCATCTCTAAAAATGAGACCCATGAACTCTTTAATTCTTCCCAGATCTGTTTTCTCCCTGCTTCCTGCTTCTCTTGCCTACAACTCCACAGGACAGCAGATGATGATTTTCCTTCTGGGATCTGGGCACTCTGTGGAGGGGTTTTGCCCATCTCTTCAAAAGCAGATGCTCAGGAATCACTCACAATCCACTGGGAATTCATCAGGACTGCTCCTGTTGCATTTCCTTCTACAATCCTATCTGCATTCTGAGGCAGGAATGGGGAATCTTCACTTTTGCTTTGGCATTTTTTTTCATTAGTGGTATCGCGTGTTTTCTGAATAGATGACTCGTGAAAAACATATAATTTGTAATCAGCAAGGCTTCCTTGGCATCCTGCTTCAGAAAGGGAAGTGCAAGGTAAAGCGTGGTGAGCTTCCACCAACCCATTCTGGAAGGAGAGAGCAATAGAAATTGCTCGGCCATGTTTGCTATTTCCAACTATGTCTGGGAAGGGGTGGGGGGCGGTTACAGATTTTTCTCAGTATTCAAAGTTTCCATATATAGAAAACACACTTTTTGACTCTTTAAGTATTTCCTCGGGGTAGACAAATTGCCATCCTTTGCTTAGCAAAACCATTTTGAGGGGAGAAAAAGAAAAGACATCTCCAGGTAGCATTTTCACAGTATTCTTGGAGCTGAAGATCAAATCTCCTTGATGTGACAATACCACCCTCAGGTTGAGGTGTCCATGCTGCCGGTGCACTAGCAGCCTTCGGGGAATTTGGTTTCCCTTTATTGTCTGAAACAGAAAGGTGTTGATTCCCACACAGGTGGTAGTTTGGGATACCCCTGTGTCCATGTGTCCATGTGGGTCCTTGCGTCTGGGTCTTTTCTCTGCCTCTAGGCATCCCAGGCAGGAGT